>NW_004798498.1:55213-62028 GCF_000002075.1 Aplysia californica | reverse complement strand
GAGGGGGAGAAAGAGGGGAGAGAGGGGGGAGGGAGGGAGGATAGAGGAGGGGGGGCTGCATTGATGAAGTGGTGAATACTTGTCTGAGACGGAAACAAAATATACGGGGAATAGAGGAGTGGTATGGCATGGGGGCTGGGTTGGGGGGGGAGGTTTGAACAGGGCTGTTAGAGAGAGGGGGAAGGAGAAGAGTGTAGTGGGAATGAGAGAGACAGAGAGGGGGCAGGGGAGACAGGAAAAGGGTGAAACAGAAAATTCAAAAAATAGAAACATAGAGAGAGGGGGGAAGAAACAAGGAGGAGGACAAGAAGGAAAAAGAAGAATAGAACAAATTAGCAGAATGAGGGGAGGAGACGGAGGAGGATGAGGACAAGGACGAGGATGAGGGAAAAAATGACAAATTAGTAGGAGGACAAGGAGAAGAGGAAAAGTAAGCGAAGAATGAAGAGAAGGAGGAGGAGGAAGGGGAGGAAAAGGAGGAGGAGAAGGAGAAAGAGAAGGAGAAAGAGAAGGAGAAAGAGGGGAAAGAAGAGGAAGGGGATTTTAAAATCGTATTTCCACTTCCCAGTTGCAACTGCTTTTTGGTGTAAGTTTTCTGTAATTGCAATCAAATAACAATGAAATCGACCCGAAAAGGGTGCTTTGCGGAGTACATACTAAATCGAAGACTGAAAGCATAATGTATTAGTTGGGATCAATATTCTGTAATCGTACTAGTCCACAATCGCGGACAATCTTGCCCTGATATGGCATTCCGTATTAAATATTGCGACACCAGGAACAAACGTAGCATTCCCAATTTTTAAAACATTTATCTCCACTCAAGAATCGAACTCGAATCTCCTTCAAAGTGCCTAACCGTTACACAACTGACGCCGGTACCCAAAAAAATGACGTCACAATGTCATGTGACACGTAGTATCCTCCTGACCTGCCACTGACCACGACATCTGACCACGACATCTGAACACGACATCTGAACACGACAACTGACCTGCCACTGACCACAACATCCAGTATGTTTGGTTGTGGAGGGTTGGATCAGACTGAGCCAGAGTGGTAGCTTTTACAAGCCTATATGTGAGGCAGCGTAGTGGAATCAGGCTCTCGTCAAAATAATCAAAGTGAAGAAACTTGCTTTTTTATGTTGGTTTGTGATTTTTTATCAAATTTTTATTTTTTGGCTTAACACCTTTCATGCCCAATAAATAACTTATTTCTGTGTGTATTTTTCTGAAAAGCGTTGATTAAAGGCACAAAAATGTAAATTTTCAGTTACCACAGACTCTTAAGCTAAGGTAATAACTCATCTTTGGCGGCCATTTTCTCACTACTTTTACCCCAGAAAACAGGTGACCCCCACCTCCTTCCTTTTTTCGCAAATATCTCGACTTGTATTCAAGATAAATGGATATGTTTTTTTATCCAAATAAAGACAAGTGAATAAACTTTAAGATGATACCAATAACTCTACATGCCCAAAAACTGACGAGAGCCTGATTCCACCACGCTGCATCACATATATGGTGTAGCGGTTAGACGCCCCACCACCACATGAAGAAGACCTGGGATTGAATCCCGAGAGGATATAATTTTAAGCTACTATCTAGATTGTTTTGCTGGACGATGTTTCCCTCTCGACGGGTGAACGCCTCTTTCAACATTGTATAGCCATTAAAAGATGGTGCCTCCAAACTTAGTGTCCGCCTCTGATAGGACCAATCCAATCGAAACAACTGAAGTGTCCAAAAACACCTTTTTGGGGTTTGGAACCAGGGTCATCTGCACCACAGCCCACTTGATTCCAGCTGAGGTGACGACACGGTGTACAGTGTTTAATTGGTGAATGAAAATCCCATAGCACATTTCTGTTTGTTTCTATGGTGCGGTCAAAAATTCATGGCGCAAAATATTGTCCAATATTTCCTAAACTATCGAACAGAGACTCTCCAGCTTTTGCACAATGACTTGTATCAATTTGTATTAACAGATCAATAGTTGTGTAGCTGTATTCTAGAAAATTCTTTAATAAATACTAATTTAAAAAATCGAATTGCAGCTAGGGCAATGTCACTTTTAAAAGCAAATCTGTCACTGTTCTCTAATCCCGACATGATGCTTATTGAATGCATGTTTTAAGAACCTCTAGTGCAAAAAAGTATTCATTATAAAATAAATTTCTTGTAACAAGTTTTGCTACTAAAAGAGGCATTTGTGAGCTGTGACAAAGGCCATATGCGTATGCAAATTCTATGTGAGAAGCGGGAAGTGCTGTGAACAACTTTTCCGCGTGACGAAGATTTATAGTACTTTATAAGAATTTATGAACAAAAGCTTTTTATTCTAGCCTCATATGTTGTTGAAAAATATTATTAAATTTAGACAAATTGGTTCAAACTGCTGTTCAAAGTATCGGGACATTGATTAACCCGTTTAAGAAATATTTCAGGATAGGAAGCGCCACGAATTTCTGACTGCACTATAGCATTAATTATGCTCATAGACTGCGTACTGCCGCCATACTTCTTTCTCGTTTAAAACTTCGCTATGAAGCGTGTACAACATGGCTGCACCTGTCTAAATGAAGGGTAAGACCTCAGTTCGCTATCTCTGCCCTTCATTAACCTCAAATGAGGCGATCCATAGCTAACCGGAAATATGTCACAGTGCACAGTCTATGAAATTATAATACAAGTCTATGGTTTTCAGTTTTTACAAGGCCCTTGGATTTGTTGGATTTCACAGCGAGAAGTGGGGTTTTCCATTCCTTTGGTGCATTTCTGTGCACTTCGGTATTTGTGTTCGCAACAAATTATCGAAACGTACTTTTGATTGAAAAACAAAGACTGTCCTTTTGCAGAGAAACTATTGATGTTCCACATTATTGATAAGCATGTCGATAACGGTTGTTGTTGTTACTGCGATGACACTGCTCCTGGGCTCATCCCAAGGTGAGATGTATGGAGATACACGGAGTGGGTTCTGGGTTGAGATTTTTAGAGCTGAGATGCTCAGTCAAATAGACTCCATCGTGACAGCTGCAGTGATCTGCAAATTCTATACTTACTTACTGACGCTCTCCCAGTACCGTCAAGCACACAAGACAAAGTGTAGCCAACACCACGTTAGTCTGTCCCTGGCCGCTTCCTCTAGCTCTGTCCCATTCAGGCTTTATACAGAGTGCCCATTGAGGAATCGGTTGACTAAATAACCCGATTGCCAAACGAACGCCCGACTCGTCGCTAAAAACATAAAGAAATCCCCTTTACGCTCTCAATCTTGTCAGCAAACCGAAACGAATCGAACCGATCTTTCCAATGGGCACTGGGTATTAGGTCATAGTCTTTTACTCGATACTTGCTTGTCTTACTTGTCCACTGTGTTGGGGTCACTGCAGTCGGAACATGATAGTACTGCTATAGCTGGTGTACCACTTCTTTTTCCATTTGGTCTCTGATACTACTGATAGTGATAGGGCAGTTTTGTCTCTGGCATTCTCAAAACACGTCCCAAATATCTGCCTCTTCTCATTTTTTTTTTATGGTCGTGTTGACATAAGCGCAAAAGGCAGTAGTAAATTAAAGTCTGAAAATAAAGCACCAAAGGAGGTTTCTTATTAGTTCTTAGTACAAACTGACAAGTAGAAGTACACAATTATAGAAATGTATAGTATCAGGGAAATGTAAGAGGCGAATCTCACTGTATCTCCCGCATCCACCAGATTTGACCTGTTGTCAACTGGAAGATTGGCAAGGCGGGCTACTTTTGCAATTTTTATTGAACTTTTCAAAGTTTTCTTTTATTTCACAAGTAGCAAGACATGAAATCGCCCTTTTGCCTGTCAATCCCCTCCACCCCCACCCCACCCCCAACACTTATGCCGCCTTCTACTTCTAGTTCTATCATACATACTTAATTAATCCTGATGTGACTCGCTCACTAACATCTGACCTCCCAGGTCGCCAAGTAAAGTATGTGGGTTGCAGACGACGAAGTACGGGCAGCGACTCCTTCAGACTTCCGGTCAAGCCTCGTACGTCATCAGAGGTCAGCCGAGTGCAGGTCAAATACTGTGTGGAGAGATGTTGGGAGAGCAGACACAAGTTTGCCGGGCTGCAGGTACCGCTGTTAATTTCCTTCTTCACAGACGATAGTCGGGACTGCTCTGCCCTACTATAGGTCTAGTGTAGTCAAAAATGAGTGGTGCAACAATTTGTCAAATATTTCCTATAAACTATCGATCGAACACAGACTCTCCAGCTTTTGCACAATGACTTGTATCAATTTGTCTTAACAGATCAATATTTTTGTAAATATCTGTTAGCTGTGGTCTAGACAAATCCTTAATAAATAATTTTTAAAATCCAAGCTGGGCCAATATCACTTTTAAAAGCCATTCCGTCATGGGTTCTGTTTTTAATCGTGACACTATCTTTTTATTGAATTCATGTTTGAGACCCTATCTGGCAAAAAAACGTGTTCACTATAAAACTAATTTCTTGTAACAAGTTTTGCTACGAAAAAGTGTCATTGATGAGCTGTGACGAAGGCCAAATACGTATGTAAAATGTGTGTAAGAAGCGAGAAGCACTGTGAACAATCCTATTTTCTGCGTGACGGAGATTTATAGTATTTCAGACAAATTGATGAAGGAAATGTTTTTTTTATCTAGACTCAATTCTTGTGGAAAATATGATTAAGTTAAGACAAATTATTTATGCAAACTGCTGTGCAAAGTATGGATGGCATTAATTCACGTGTTAAAGAGATGTTTGAGAATAAGTTGCACCCTGAATTTTTGACCGCACTTTAACTTTACATCTGAGAGAAACACGACAACTCTATATTGTTTTTCTAATCTATTGCCGTGAACGATGCTCAATTTGTTTAACTTTGACAAAAATCAGGAGAGAGCATACGCTATTAGTGTAATTTTAGTGTAAGAGTGTTGTTGGGTAACTTTTGTTCCTTCTTTTCGTCCTTTAAATTAGATGATGTTCGTTTCTGTACTGACACTTTTTCAAATAAAACGCTGACACTGTTAACAAACGTCTGTGGTGTAGTGGTTAGGTCCTTCGCCATCACATGCATGGGACCCGAGTTCGTTTCCCGTGTTCTCGCCGTGTGTGAAGTCTATTGTAGGGACAAAGGTCTCTTATCTTTTGTGTTTTTGAGGACAGGAAAGCACACCAGCATCTGTTGTATACTGGTTAGGTGCTTTGCCAGTCATCGCACACAGAAGACTCGATTCTGATTCTCGCGAGATAATTTCTTATCGAGTATCTTGGTCATTGTAATGGATTGTTGTATCCCTCTCACTCAGCCTGGCTTGGCTCTTACAAGCAGAGACGAAACCAGCTTTCTGAATGATCTTAATCGCGTAGATAGGGGCGCAAAACGACTACGTCATACAAAGAGACGCTTATCGACACAACAATCGTCTTTTATTTAAAACCACACAAAAAATAGAAAGAGCAGATGGAAATAAGAGGAGTGGGATCTACCAGTAGCACCCTCCAACCGCACTCAAGGGAAGAGGTAGAAAGGGTGGGGTAAAATGAAGCCACAGTCAAAGATCTATTAACATAATGCGCTAATGGTTTAGCACTGAGGCACTGAGACTGAGAGCGACACAGAGATCGGAGAAACCCACTGTGGCAAAAATTAGCACAATTTGCGCGTTGTCTCTCGAGGAAGGAACCGGAACAGTCGTGACTTGCTCTTTCCTGCCAACAATGATTTACTTCAACCACAGAGGTGAGAGAACGGACAGAGAGAACATGTGACACAAAAATTGTACTGGAAGTAACATCTATTATCTATTTGTGGTGGCCGAATTTTGCTATTCCAAAGGCTTTTTAATGGCTTCATCTATCGACTTGCGTTTTTCGCCAAAAGATTCTTTAAAATATTCTCCAGATCATGACATCCTTCGTTTCTTTTCAGTTTTGAGAGTTTTGTTGCAAAAAGGTAAATTTTTTTATTTCGCCGATCATTTTTGTAGGCGACGCTTCTGTCTGCAATTTTAGAAAATCCGCCAGCTTTGTTTATTTCAAGTCGTACTTCCGTTCAATACCATCGCGCATTGTCGCGCAATACTGATCACTATTTTAAGTGTGCTACCCGTATAGATCTAGCCTAATGTTTTCTTGTTTTTATTAGGTGCTAAATTTGCCTGTGATCCTTTCGTTTGATGCCCATCATCACTTTTTCTGGACTCTTTAGTCAAATTCTTTTTCTTGCTACTGGGAACAACGTCAACAGGCCTTAGATTAGAATCTAGATCTAGGTCTAGATACCGCCTGACCATGCCGAAAAGAAAACGACGTTCTGCAGTTGGAACCCCTCGCTCTCTCAAAGGTCGAGGTAGTAGGCCAAGACTTTCAGTTGATGCTAATGTACCGATCATCCCTTTCATCGAAAGGGGGCCCAGCTAATATGTTCTATGCCAGATTACGGGTGGATTGTGATTTTTCATTGCAGTTTACTATTAGCTGTACAAAGATTCTTCTGCTATTATTTTGTTTGGGGTTGTTTGTTTTTGTGTATGTTTTGCGTATGTTTTTGTGTGTTTTTTGTTTTGTTTCATTTTTACTTATTTCGACGGGGGAGTGGGGGCAGTTAGACAAGAAATCACGTGTACATATATTATGACAAAATTGTTTTGTGTCGGTGACTTGTATATTGTTGTTGATTTCGAGGGTTTTATTTCGAGGGTTTTATTTTACTTACGACCTTAGAGCATGCATCAAAATAACAGTGAGTGTGTATCTAACTTACGATTAGTATTGTTTATATTGCTGCTCATTTATATT
>NW_004798498.1:53911-55113 GCF_000002075.1 Aplysia californica | reverse complement strand
AACAGATAAATATGATCCGAAAACAGGTAAATATGATCCGAAAACAGATAAATATGATCCGAAAACAGATAAATATGATCCGAAAACAGGTAAATATGATCCGAAAACAGATAAATATGATCCGAAAACAGATAAATATGATCCGAAAACAGGTAAATATGATCCGAAAACAGGTAAATATGATCCGAAAACAGATTAATATGATCCGAAAACAGATAAATATGATCCGAAAACAGGTAAAAAATGATTAGAAAACTGGTGTGAGAAACCACAACCAATTACCAGACTGTAGGTGAAGAAAGGCACTGGGGTCAATTATAACTCCTTGCGGAACTTTTGTTTTTTTCTTTAAAAGAAGAAAAACCAGTTAACAGAGTTTCAAACGAACAGTAAAGAGAGCTAGCTCTGATACCTAGAGGGTGAAAAACAGAAAAAAACAATACACAAAAACAAAACAAGAAACCAAGAACAAAAAACCCAACAAAAACAAAACAAAAAAAAGAGAGCTTTAAAAAGATTGCCCTACATGTCTACATATTTTAGACAATAATTCCTTTTATATCCAGTAAAATGAGATAACTCTACATATCTATCGGATTTTTAAAAGAACATTAATTTTTTCAAAATTTGAAACGAACTTACACTTCATACCTATGGAGTAAAAACAAACTAACGTCGGTAAAAAGAGCTAACTATGCACACCTACAGAGTAAAAAAAAAAAATCATCATTTTAACACACAACAAAAAACTAGCAGTGCACGTGACCAGTGGTCACCGTGGGTCATCGTGGGTCATCGTGGGTCACTTACTTTGTCCGGATGTGCTCCAGCCTCCAGAGAGAGCGGGCATGGCTGCAGACAGCTCCAGTCTCGTACATCACACAGCTGTACACAGACAGAGATACACACAGGTAGACACACACAGATAGACACACATTCAGGCAGCTTTTAGTACATCCTCAACATATCATATCATAAAAATATGACAATGACAATCTTTACTCATCTCATAGGGAAAAATTTGTCGTTTACAATGTCAGTGGAAAAGATACAAGGGTAAAGTGCACTCACGCATGCACACAAGACAGGACATTTGTAAAATACATGTTTTACGAGCTGAAACAACCCGCTTCGTAAAAGATTCTCTCTCCCTCTCTCTCTCTCTCTCTCTCTCTCTCTCTCTCTCTCTCTCTCTCTCTCTC
>NW_004798498.1:48480-50360 GCF_000002075.1 Aplysia californica | reverse complement strand
TGTGTGTGTGTGTGTGTGTGTGTGTGTGTGTGTGTGTGGTTAGCGTTGTTAGCTGGCACGACAATGACAGGAATTCGAATGCACGTGCGTGGAAGGGGTGTGGGGTGGATGGGGTGTAGAGTAGGTATGGGCAAACTACGGCCCGTGGCCCAGATGTGGCCTGTGAACAGTTTCAGTTTGGCCAGCGAGTCAACCCAGTAATTGATAATTAATGTAACCTATGTTGAGTTGTAACTTTAATTTATCAAATCGAAAAATTGAAAATATAAATAAATTGCATGCATATATATTTCAAAAGCTAAAAACCCTACCAGTCTTGAGAATCAAAACCAATAGCAATAGTTTTCGGCCAAGCTGGAAGCAATGGAGCTTATGTTTCATCTTATGAAATGCCCTTGACTGACATCACATGCTAAAGTGACAGTTTTAGTCTCACTTTGGATTCGGGAACTTGGGTACTTCAACCGATTTCCCACAAGTAACTCCTGCTTTGACCCGCGAGGTATTCGCGTAGGCTTGATCCGGCCCGTGACTACAACACCCCCCCTCCCCTCTCATGCCTGGTCCAAGAGGGTCTCTCCGCTGTTCTATGGGATGTCTTCCACACACTAGGAGGGGGGGGTTGACAGGCAGAGTCGAAGAAGCCCACCTCCAAAAAGATTCTAATAGGTTCAATACAGACGTAAAAAGATAGAAAAGTGCAGATAAAATCTATTAAGAAAAGTAAATGAAGATTAATATGTTCTTGTCTTCGTTCCCATTCTGTGGCCCATACTGCTCCTTGTCTGTCTCCCTTCCGTTATTTCGTTAGACACAGTAGCAGCAACAGCAGGATCAGCAACAGCAGCAACAGCAGCAACAGCAGCAACAGCAGCAACAACACTTTGCTTTTGATGTTGACGATAACTGAGAATCAACCTCTATTTTGATGCTTGTGCTGCCTTGATAATGATGATGTGAATGAGGAGGAGGAACAAGGGGAGCGGAGGAGGACGAGGAGAAGGAGATGATGGAGGCTGACGATGAGGATGCAGTGGCTGCTGCTGAGGCTTTTATTGATGATGATGATGATGATGATGATGATGATGATGATGATTTTTTTTTTGTTTCCTTAATGGACCTGGCGGACTCCACAAAGAAATCTTCGAGCGAGAGCGAAGCCCTTTTTCGGCTCCATTGTCAATATGCTTAGTCCCAGCGACATGTGATAGATTTTTGTTCCCGCTTATAGGAGTACCCAGAATACACATCTTCCAGGTGCTGGTACTTAGCTCTACATTGATGATGATGATGATGATGATGATGATGATGATGATGATGATGATGATGATGATGATGATGATGATGATGATGATGATGACGACGACGACGACGACGATGATACGTTCCCACAAACATAATATACACAGGCGGGCTCGTTCTGCTACTGCTCCGGGAGTACCAGGGACACGGTGGGCGTGCCGGAAGACGAGTGTGACATGCGTTGTGTGGGGGACTGCTACCAGGCGTGCGGGGGGAGGAGGGCGCTCTCTGTCTACCACACAGGTAACTCACACAGACAGACACACACACAGACACACACACAGACAGACAGACAGACTGACACACAGACAGACACACACAGAGACAGACAGACAGACAGACAGACAGACAGACAGACAGACAGACACGAGTGTGACATGCGTTGTGTGGGGGACTGCTACCAGGCGTGCGGGGGGAGGAGGGCGCTCTCTGTCTACCACACAGGTAACTCACACAGACAGACACACACACAGACACACACACAGACAGACAGACAGACTGACACACAGACAGACACACACAGAGACAGACAGACAGACAGACAGACAGACAGACAGACAGACAGACAGACAGACAGA
>NW_004798498.1:47209-48380 GCF_000002075.1 Aplysia californica | reverse complement strand
AACATTCTCGGCTTCCGCGGAAGCATACAGTGCAAGCTGCGGATTTCACACGCTCAAACACTATCAAACTGACAAGATCTTTCACTGTCTATAGCCGGGTACCCATTTCCACCTGGGTGAAGTGAGGAAAATGTGTGCAAAGTGCCTTTCCCAAGGACACAACGTCGGGCCCCTGACGGGATTCGAACCCACGACCTTACGGTCGCAAGTCCGAGAGCCTAACCACTAGGCAAATGAACAAGCTTTAAGATGATACCCATAACTTTACATGCCCAAAAACTGACGAGAGCCTGATTCCACCACATTGCCTCAAATTTTTAGTTTCCAAGTTCATGAGGTCAGAAACAGAATGTTTCATCTGCTCTATCAAAATCATAAAGTTTTTCGTATTCGTTATCAAGATATTCAAAACATAACATTCGGAAAAACTGGACATGACATGAAACTCAAGATTTTTTTTACATCAAATCTCCCAAAACTAGATTCTGAGTAGATACAAATGTGGAAATTTTGGGTAGCGAAATTAAGAACAGCATGTTTGGGGAACTTGAAAATTTATCTTTTTAAAATGGTGAAATGGTATGAGTTTAACGCCCCTATCAACACTATTAGGTTATTTAAGAGGCGGGACCTCCTAATTCAACGTCCATCTCCGATAGGACCGAGCCAAGAGGGAAGTTAGTGTAAAGTGCCTTTCCCAAGGACACAACGTCGGACCGAACTGAGGCTCGTACCCCCGAACCCGCAATCTCACGATTACGAGTCCGGTAGTCTAACCACTAGGCTACCGATGCCACTTGAAAAATAAGAGAAGGAGAAAGACTAGAATAATGAACAAAAATATTGTTTTGGTTTGTTTTTTTTTTGCTTTGCTTTGTTTTGTTTGTTTCGTTGTTTTTTTTTATTTGGGAGGAGGATGTTTGATTACGGGATTTCTTTTTCTTTTTTGAGCACCCAAACCCAGATTTGAGTAGTGAACTGTTATTGCCGGGGAGGCTGGAATCTAGCATTTGATGAGGACTGCCATGTTGTGTAGGGTCGGAGAACTGACTCACCCTGGGCTGTCTCCTGTAGGCCCACGTCAAAGGCCAGCTTGTCGTTGGACGAGCTTGTGGACAGACACGACAGGTACTGGGGACCAAACACACACCAGTTAATAATAATAATAATA
>NW_004798498.1:37290-39506 GCF_000002075.1 Aplysia californica | reverse complement strand
GTGCGTGTGTATTTGTGAGTGTGTGTGTGTGTATGCGTGTGTTTGTGTGTATGTGTGAAAGAGTGTGGGGGTGAGTGAGTGTGTGCCTGTGTGCGAGGGAGTGTGTAAGAGTGCCTTAATGTCTGAGGTGTGTAAGTGAATGCGTGAGTTTGTGAGTATAGGTGTGCGCATGTGTATGTGATTGTGTGTACGTGGGCATACTCGTATGTTCGTGTCAGTATTAATTTGTTTCTATACATATCACCATGTGTGTCTGTGTGTTTCAGTTTGACTATGTTTCCAGACCGCTGGAGAACTAAAGGGCCTATTATACGTACAGGCCGACGGGACAGGTTTTTTGACTGTAGACAAGCCGTACAGCCAGATGCAATCGAGGAAACCTGGTTTGTTATTACACACCACAATCGACCTGAAGGCGGCCGCACCTCGCGAGCAACATAATATTCTACACACTGCAGGCCTAGTCTGGGCGAAACCTCACACACGTGTGTGCACCATAGATGTACACTATACGTTCAAAAGGGGGTAACTCTATGGTGTGCACCATGGCGCGCAAAATGTAAAATTAATGTGCTGGAATGGAAAATCCTTAAATACAAAACGAAACGAGTCACTCGCGAGCCATGACCCTAATTTTGATACGTTGATTCTGAATCTGGTACTATTTTTTTAATATCTACGACGTTATTTTCTATAATTTTGAAATTAATTCAGTTGTCCTGGAGCATCAAACCTCAAAGGCCGGATGGCCGGACGTCAAATTCACAGGCAGCCGCTGTGGGTTCTTTTCATCCGGCCTGCCGGCCATTCGCCGGATGCTCGCCTACGGTTTGAGCCGCATTTCTTATCACACGTTACGATTGGCTGTACGGCCCTGGAACGTGTCCGGTCGGCCTGTACGGGTGATAGACCCTTAAGGGAGTTTTTCAGGAAACTGATCCTACATAACAAGACAGAAAACTGTTCCCGAAGCTGCAAAACAAAACGAAATATTGTATGAGGAACGGCTTAGTTAGCTTCAGGAATGGTATCAACATTGATTCAGCATCACCATAAAGTGTACTCCAACAGTATGTCTGATTGCTCTATTTTAAGTAACTGAGAAAACGTCCTCAGAAAACCCGGAGGTGATATTAATTATTTTAATACTATTATGTATTTAATGCTATTTTTAGACGTGACGTATCTTGCAAAAGCCGAAGTAGGAGCAAACATTGTTCTTTAAAAACGAATTAAAACGTTGGTTTTATAAAAAAAAATTTCAGCGTCAGTAGCGGATTCACAAATATTACTTCTGGTTTTTCAGCGATGCGTTTTTCAGGGATCTAATTGTCTTTCTATTACTTAGTTTTCTAATATCCAACTCTGTAATGTAAGAATAAAGATTTAAGAGAAAAGCCACAAACTAAAAAAAACCCCACAAATGTATCTAATAAAGGGGTGATACGACAGACACAACATGGTTATATAACGGATGTTTTCAGTTTTTGAATTATTTATTTCATATAGGCAATCTAATTTCCATAATTATGGTTCATGAACTTTACCGTATAACATATTGTCTCGTTGCTGAAACTATTAATCGAATTGAAATTACAATTTTTACGCTACACTGTGAAGTTTTAAAAAGTGTTCTTCACGTACGTTTGTGTTGTTTGTTACTTATTTAAGCTGGGCCTGAGAGCTCCCCAGTGTTAGACCCAGTGCCTATAGGGGGATCAACAAACCGATCGCAAACCGATCGCCAACTGATCGCCCGATTCACGGCCTGGAAATGTGAACAACAAACGGGTTTGTTTTTGAGGCTGCGAGTCGGGCAGTCGGTGCGTGCCACGATAGTCACTTTGAGCCCCCACTCTGGCTTGCCCAGCCTATCAAATCAAACCAAACTGAACCGATCCGATCGTGTCAATGGACACCCCGTATATGATTCAACCCAGACAGAGCTAGACTACTCTCTCAACAAGAGAAATCATATGTGAGGCAGCGTGGTGAAATCAGGCTCTCGTCAAAATAATCAAAGTGACGAACCTTGCATTTTTCCGCATGGTTTGTGAATTTTTATCAAATTTTTGTTTTTTGGCTCAACAGCTTGCATGCCCATTAAAGAACTAATCTCTATGTGGATTTTTCTGAAAAACGTTGATGAAAGGCACAAAAAATGTAAATTTTCAGTTACCACAGACTCATAAGTTAAGGAAATAACTGATCTTTGG
>NW_004798498.1:32304-33301 GCF_000002075.1 Aplysia californica | reverse complement strand
GAGAGAGAGAGAGAGAGAGAGAGAGAGAGAGAGAGAGAGAGAGAGAGAGAGTAAGTTAGTGAGTTATTAAGGGCAGGGTGTGTCCCAGATTAATGTGTTACATTCTCATTTCGAAGAGCGATAGTATGAAACTGGAGCCTCGTGGAAAATGGCGGATTTGTCGCCGTATCTCGCCACATTAAAGGTACAAAAAACTCTCCAGTTCTATCCCACAGGAATAATAAGTCGTTTTATTTCTGTTTTCGAAGCGAGTATTTTTATACCAATGGGAATTGTAATGGCTTTCTAATGTTGGCTTTTTAAGTAACACGAGAAATGTTTTACGTGAGACAAACAGTGTTGTCTTATAGTGCAGACAAACGTCGTTATAAACAGTGTGTCTTATAGTACACACAAACGTCGTTATAAACAGTATGTCTTATTACAGACAAACGTCGTTATAAACAGTGTGTCTTATAGTACACACAAACGTCGTTATAAACAGTGTGTCTTATTACAGACAAAATGTGTTACAAACAGAATGTCTTATTACAGACAAACATTGTTACAAACAGTGTGTCTTATTACAGACAAACGTCGTTATAAACAGTGTGTCTTATTACAGACAAACGTCGTTATAAACAGTGTGTCTTATTGCAGACAAACGTCGTTATAAACAGTATGTCTTATTGCAGACAAACGTCGTTATAAACAGTATGTCTTATTGCAGACAAACGTCGTTATAAACAGTGTGACTTATTACACACAAACGTCGTTATAAACAGTGTGTCTTATTACAGACAAAATATGTTACAAACAGTATGTCTTATTGCAGACTTTAAATATCCCATTAAATACAAATACAATTCGGTATAACAAACAGCTTTTCACAGACAAACAGTGTATCATATTACCGATATTCTGTATAACTAAAAAACCCAAAAACTTTTAGGTCATATTTGAGAAGTTGTCGGAAAAGTCGACTTTTTTGGGTTGAACTCGATTTAGTCGATCTTTG
>NW_004798498.1:29367-30948 GCF_000002075.1 Aplysia californica | reverse complement strand
CTCTCTCTCTCTCTCTCTCTCTCTCTCTCTCTCTCTCTCTCTCTCTCTCTCTCTCTCCAATCTCTTTCTCCCTCTCACCACCCCTCCTTTACCAAGCTCCCCCCCCCTCAGCAGGTTCCACATTACCCCTGTATATATCCAATTACCCGGGAGGATATCGAAAAATGAAAAACTCTCTCCGCCAAATAAAACAGGTCGGCCAGATCTATTGTTTTGGAGGCAGCTCAATTCCCTCTGTTCATTAATTCGCTGTGGAGTGCTTGAGAGAACGCGCAGACTCCATTATTGTGTGGCCCATAGACTTGTGATGTAATATCCTAGACTGCGCACTGTGACGTAAGGCCGGTTCACCCTGGTGCGCGCCAAGTATCTCTATTTGGAACCAAAGGAAAAGCAAGAAGGGAAAGACTATTATTAGACCTCGCGACCACTTGTTATTTTTTCCTGACTCAAGGCAAAGCATTGTATGCAAATTAGATGTTTTGCTTGCGTCACGCAAAGTTTTTCGTGCAACACGATTTTCGAACATGCACGATCTTTTGTCTTGTGTGGAATCTGCAGCCGCTCCTCGATTCACCCAAGAAAACGAATAATTTTGAACCGTAGGTATATTATTGGTCCCAATTTCATTTAATATTTGCTAGAAACAATTGTTTTATATTAGATTCCAAACATTTGAGCAGTTCTTAAAAGCAATTGAGGTAATAATTTCGATCTGAAGGCTTCGTGGTCTAGATTTGGACCTACTAGATCTAGGTCAGCTCTGTGCAGCGTCAAATCACAGACTCGAGATTTTGCCTGTGTTCGGCAAGCGGCAAATGGGCGCCTATCATTTTCCCTGCCCGTCGTTCGGGCGATGACGTCACGAAAACGCATTGTCTGGAACAGGCAAAACATTATAGCGGGCGTCCCACCTTATAGTGACACGGGTGTTTTACCCCTCATCTACGCACAATGAAATTTTGATTTTTAAGAGCAAACAAAGACAGCCATGACAGTGCCCGGTCTAGGATTACAGTTCAAGTCTATGATGTGAGCTAACATTTTCCTCGTCCCTTTTCAATCAACATAACTCTCACTTCTTTCATACGAGCTGGCAAAGTGCAGGAAGAAAAGGCAAGTACGGGTCCAACGCTTCTTTTGCAGCAGGAGGGATGTTATTTAGACTATTTAGATACACGGTCTCTGAATTCAAAAGTCCACCTCCGATAGGGCTGAGTCAAGTAGGCAGACAGTCTCGAAAACCTCCCAACCAAGTTCAGGAGCATCGTTTTGGGGATTTGACCAAGGGTCATGGGCACAATTTCTGTTGATAACGACATCTATTTAAGACGTATGATGCATTTTCATTTTGTTTGTTTGTTTTATTTTTTGTAGTTGTTGTTTTTGGGGTTATTTTTTTAAAATAAATTATATTTTGTTCTTGTTGTAACGGAAAGGTGGGAAGTCTCTGAGAGAGACAGAAAGGGACAGAGAGACAGGGGGATAGAGTGAGAGAGAGGGAGAGAGAGAAAGAGAGAAAGAGAGAGAGATGGAGATAGAGATAATCAGTTAAAGAAAGGAAGAGATAGAGGAATGAAG
>NW_004798498.1:23986-25031 GCF_000002075.1 Aplysia californica | reverse complement strand
ACACACACACACACACCCACACACACCCACCCCATCCCCTCACTCACGATAAAGAAAAGCGGCTGGCCCTACGTCACTCACTCAATTAGGTCAAAGCTTTGACAGCACAATAGACGTTTCCGGTTCATCTGGCACGACAAAGCAATTTATGGTAACTCATGGGTGGGATGAGAAGTCAGGGGAGATAATTGCATTATTATGCGGCATGGTAGGAATATATATTTGGAGTGGTAAGGCAGGGTAAACTATGGTATATAACGGACCATATGGAACACAGTTACCTCTAGTATGGCACCGATTAGAAGCAATGGTTAGTCAGGATAAGCTATTTTGATACATTACGAATAAGAAGCAATAGTAAAGTCAGAGTAAGCTTTGTTAATATTGCACCGATCAGAAGGAATGGTAAATCATGGTAAACTATGATACGGCACTGACAGAAGGAATGGTAAGTCATGGTAAACTATGATACGGCACTGACGGATTGCTCAATCGTGGCATGACGTAATATGTCCTTAGGGCAGGTAGATTGATTGCAACTGAGGACTCCACGGGAAAAGCGGACCGAGCCATAACCTGGAAATTGTGAGGTTGTCATTTTAAAAATCTTGCGGACTCAGAACATAGATCATGTGTTTGACCGGTGGGTTTTTTTATGTGTTGTTGAATGGGAAATCTAACAACAATAATCTACCAATATTTGAACAGAAATACAGTTATGAGGCAACAAGCGTTCAAAATTGGTCGGGGCTATCCCCCAAAAAAGCTGTTTTGAAAAAATCGAAAGTAAAGTTTTTGCCCCTTGTTCTGTTTCTTTTAAAGACAATGAGAGTTTTCTCTATAACCAAACAAATATACACACCAATGAAACCAAACTTCTCCTATAGGTAGGGCAACGCCCACTTTTGTTGTAGGTCAAGAGTTCTGGAACCCCCCGAAATCTGGGTTAGCCCGCTGGTCCTTAAAAGCGAGAAATTGATACCTCAGGATTTTCAGTTTGTGACTATTCCCGTTATTTCTGTGGACTCCTCAAATATTTTACGCC
>NW_004798498.1:21949-23363 GCF_000002075.1 Aplysia californica | reverse complement strand
AGGGATGGGGATGCAAAGACCCTTGTTTCTTTCTTTCTTTCGTTCTCTCTTTTTATTATATTTCTTAACTATTTTTCAAAATTTGTTTATTTTATGCCCGTCCTTTGATTTTACTGTCTTCAAAATGTCAGAGAAGTTTGTGTGTGTAGACATGGTTCTAGTTCGTCATTGTGGTTCGGGTCGCTAAGGTTTCATAACATTCAGCGCATGCTGCAGTTAGCGTCGTCAAATCTCTGATGTGGTTTGATACAGCTGCTGGAGACCACATGTTCATGGAAATAGAGGCAGTGGCAGCAGTCACCTTTTTGGCACATTATAATAAAATCTTCCAAATTCAAACCTGTTTTATTTTTCTAGGCCATGGTCACTTTCAGTTTGATTATGTTATTCTTTTAGTCACGTCCTTGGCTATCTCCTTCTTGTTTCTGTTTGTCACTCTCAATTGTAACTCTAATCTTGGGCACATCTACGACTTTAAGTGTTGCAGGTGCTGCAAAACCACTCCCAAACCAAACCAAGCTTCCGCCGCTCTCTGGTTGTGGTTGTTGTGTTGAGTTGACAGACATAGTTGCAGGTGACGTCACCTCAGCTACTCCGGACGACGTCCAGAGGAAGGTTATCAGATTTGAGTGTGTGTATGTGTGTGTGTGTGTGGGGGGGGGGTATGTTTTAGTAAGATTTTGCGGCGCTCTCCACTCCATAAGGTATAATGAGCGCCAAGAGGTGGATGTCAACAGAGAAGTCCAAACGGGGAATCAGGCTTACTCTGCTCACATCTCTAGTCTCAACAGCGGGGTGTCAAGGCACACAGGAAAGAGCAGTTCACAAGAAAGTGACAAACATACAAAAGAAGTAGAGAAAAAATGACGAAACTAAGGATGAGGAAAGAAAAAGGAACAGTGTCCCAGTTTGTTCCGGCACAATGTGGGCATGACTTTGAAAAATCAGTCCATTTATTCTGCTCTGCATAAGAACATGTTAATATCCCCTCTTTGGGAATGGCCTCAAGACAACTACAGTCATGACTGTAGAACGTATCTGGGGGGAGTGCTTGTCCTCTAGTAGGCTTGTCGCTTCTGCAAGGGGAGGACGTGAGTTCGATTCCCAAGAGGTGAAGTTTATTGTATCAAACGTGTGTCTCCATTCCATCTGTCTGCTGCGAGGTCATATCCCACATTAACCCGGTTACACCTGGCGGACAGCCCGCCCCCTAAAGCATCTACATTGTGTCAATAAGAGCTTAAAAACGTTTACAAACCTAATACTCTTTCAGTTTTCTGTTTCTTCTTCTTCTTCTTCTAGCTTAAAAACGTTTACAAACCTAATACTCTTTCAGTTTTCTCTCTAGCCTAACTAAACTACCCCCCCAAAAAAAATTAAAAAATTAAAAATTAAAAATAAATAAATAAGTAAA
>NW_004798498.1:17926-19456 GCF_000002075.1 Aplysia californica | reverse complement strand
AAGCAAACGAAAATAGACTCACTCTAAACTCTGTGCTTCATCATCCATTGCTCTTAATTTGACGAGCTTACCAACAACAAAAAACCAACAACAAAGCCACAACAACAAACAGAACAACCAAAACCCTCCGTTATCCCGTTATCCCCCTCCCTGTCAGGGCAACCAGGAATGAACGGGATTCATCATACCAGGAGAAAGACCGAGATCTCTAAAAATTCTGTTGACTCGGGAACTGAACTCTGTTCTCCTGCGTGCGAGGGCGAGCACCTAACCACTCCAGCACCCACGCCAGCAGGTGAGAACACAGGCACCGACAGATACAACCTGCGTGTGGCACGTGAAGTCGTGAAGGTGAGCTCGGAGAAATCATACCCTGAGCCAGAGCGACATTCGATCTGTGCCAGTTCTATTTATAGACGAGGCATTATCGCTATCACTCGCTACTGAGGAAAGTGCACGGATTTGTCAAGATCACGATTTGTATAAGTCTTGGCGAGCACTGAGCACATAACCCGCCATTGTGCTCACACGTACGTGTTCTTTTCACGTAATCTTTCTATTTTCTTCTCTAGGGAGAGGCGGGGAGGGGGTTGATTTGGTTCTAAAGTTTTTCTGTTTTTTGTTACTGCATTATTGTTGTTATTGTTGTTGTTGCTGCTGTTGTTGTTGTTGTTGTTGTTGTTGTTGTTGTTGTTGTTGCTGTTGTTGCTGTTGTTGCTGATGTTGTTGTTGTTTTTGATGACGACGTTGTCATTGTCGTTCTGTCTGTATGTAGGGGAACAGCGGTTTTTGGGGGGGTAGGGGTCTCAGGTCACAGCAGGTATAAATGGATTGTAATGCATTATGAATATTGTAATAAATGAAACTTAAGATATTTTATGTCCCCATCGACACAATTAAAAAAATGTAGACAGCCTTCGACTCTTCCAACACTAGCTAGCAGGGAAACAGCGTCCCAGCAGATCGCTGACGGAGATACTAAATACAAATGTTCTCCTCTCGGCGACCGACTCACATAATCTGATGTCTGCCTTTTTCCACAAATATGTAAGCAACAGAACTTTTCATTTAAGCAACTCCAATCGAATGTTCTTGTTGTATATTCCACCAACATCTCTCACATTATGAGGAGATCAGTCTCTAATTAGAACGCCTAAGAAGGCAGGTGAAAAAAACAACTTGTTGGGATGTCCTTTTCGTATCTAGCTCCATCTGTCTGAAACTCTCTCCACCAACACTTGGGGGGGATCAAAGTAAGAAGCCAGACAGACTACCTTGTGAAATGCCATCTATGTGATAATCCTTTTTCATTGGCAGTACTCTTGTGTACACAATGGGACGTCATCGTTGTTATGTGGTAGCATAGATGCCTGTTTACGTGTCGTCGTGAAGCTGAAGAACGCAGTATGTCTTTGTTTGTTTGTTTTAGTAAGTGTTTTACGGCGCTCGCAACTGCATAAGGTCATATGAGCGCGCGGGACACACTAAACTTTTTCAGTTTTGGTAGAAATATTTTTGAATTTTGCCCGA
>NW_004798498.1:10957-12411 GCF_000002075.1 Aplysia californica | reverse complement strand
TCCCCCCCCTTGCCTCACCTCACGTCCAGGAGAGGTAGGTTCAGAAGGTAAAACTCCTTGTGCGTGAGTCACAAAGCATAAGGCGCTCACTCACAGGGTACTTACAACTAAAACAAACCCCAAAACACCCTAAGATTAAAATACGAAGTAAGCACTTTTTTTAAAGACTTGCGTAGTAATACCCAGAACTGTGCAATACACTTCTGACGTAATTCATCTTTACTAAGCAGCGCACTATTTGATTCTATTTTTGAGCTAAATGAGAGGCAAGGAGGGAAGGTTGCATAATCTGTGCTCAACTATAGCGAGACTGGAGTTGTGCCACTTACTTGAGCGTCCATAGTGTGTATCACAGCAGGAAATGGCAGCAAAAGCCTATTTTTTTAGAGAGAGAGAGAGAGAGAGCAAAGGGCAGCGGCCATGACAGTGCTCGGTCTAGGATAGAATATAAGTCTATGGCACTTTCTTACCCCTAGGGAAGGGTGAACTACCGAGAGGGGGTACTGTAGAATGTTGTTTCATGTTTGATACCCACTTTGGTGCGATGTAGACAATTTCAGAGGCGGGTTGCAGCGAACCGAAATGAATGGGACGCAACATTTCAGAAGAAATACGGAAACATCAACCTTAATGCCCATTCCCACACAGGGATCAAACCCAGATCCTCTAAGCTCAAAGGCACAGACTGTAACATATTCATCGGCATATTAATTTGTAGAACAGTGAACTTGTTGCGTATAACCTGAAAGAGGGATCAGCAGGCAGGGAAAACATTACGTCGAGCAAAGAGAGAGAGAGAGAGAGAGAGAGAGAGAGAGAGAGAGAGAGAGAGAGAGAGAGAGTTCGGATCACATCCTGGAGGAGAGGGCTGGGCAGTGTTTGTTTGTTTGAAACTCGAATCATCGGGAAACGGTTGTTGAAAAATTCCGTTACAGAACAAAATTATACATTCTCCGGAGAGTGATTTCTTTTTTCATCCGGGTTAAATAACTCTGTCTGAACAATTCACTTTGCTATTCTGAGGGTTTTTGTGTGTCTTTTAATGAACTTCGCTAAACGTTGTTAAATCTCTGTTTATTTCTATTCTATTTAAATCCCATTTCTTCATCTTTTTAAAACTGTTGATCTTTCACTTCGTATTTTTTACCATGAAAATTATCTTTCAAGTTTTAATTACTTTTACCGTTTAATTTCCCGATTTTCCGAGAAAAAGGGATCATGGGGTATCAAAAATCGATTAAATAACAACTTTGGCCTGCAATCGGTTATTCGAATAATGTATTCATTGTGTGCAGTGTCTTACTGGGGGAGGTAGATGGAACGGCCGAGGCAGGGGCTGTGTTGTTGCCGGCACGTGCGCTCAGGTAAGGCTGTAGTGTGTACTGTGTGAGCGCTTCTCTCGCCCCCCTTCCCTCACCCCCTTACATACGCACACACACAGGGGAGAGTGAGGG
>NW_004798498.1:5053-6244 GCF_000002075.1 Aplysia californica | reverse complement strand
TCTCTCTCTCTCTCTCTCTCTCTCTCTCTCTCTCTCTCTCTCTCTCTCTCTTTGTGTTTCTCCGCTTCGCCCATTTTCTAGTTCTCTAGCTCTCTCTCTCTCTCTCCTTCTGTGCATTGATTTCCTCTCTCTTTGTTTCTATCCTTCTCTCTCTCTCTCTCTCTCTCTCCCTTTCTAAGATCTCTGTTTATAAGATTTAACGTCCATGGTTCCCCATTTTCTCTTCAAAGATAGGGAAAAAGCCACCAACTGAACAACCCAAACCCCTGAAAGAAAGAGATAACGAGAACTTTCTGCCCACCAGACGAGAGCTGGGCGACGAATCGATTCCGGAACCGCTTACCACGATTAATGCTACGGAAGAAAAGCATGGCCTCCTTTTTATGAATACCAAAGGATCTTCTTCTTTTTTACAGAATTTACATTTGAAAAATAAAAAACGATACTCTGTAGTGTTCCGAAATCAAGGTTATCCTAAATCCTGAAAATGTTTGGAGGCAATTAAGTAACCACCAAAAGAAATCACGTCATTAGAAAGTAATGAACTGGGTTCTGTGTCCATTCCTACGATTCCTAGCTTTCAACAATCGGGAACCGAGCCGCCCAGCACTACCAGAAATCTTAACGCATCTTCTGCTTGGAGTAACTATTATAGTTATTAGTTACTCTAAGATCTTCTGGGTCTGACGACAGACTCCACAGGCATTGAGCTGCATACCTTCATACCTTCATACCTTCATACCTTCAACTCTGCTATTTGACATTCACATTTTCTTCGCAATTCACAGCTATTCGAAGCATGGCAGAGCAATTTCAACGCAGTGGGAATTTTTCACGCCGTAAAATTAGAGCATATTTAAACACGAAATCATTGAGGTACACATTTAAAACTACATTAACCTGATAACGACACAGAATGATAAGTGGAGCAAACAAGACTATAAAAATGCGACTGATGCTCACGGATTCATTCAGAAAAAACGAACACAAAACAAAAAAAACAGCCCGAACATTCAAAACATTTCAATACGATATTCGAATAGCACAAATAGTGGATTACACCATCGAAGCGTCGATGAAGTTCTAAAAATAGCACAGCTCGACTAAAGACGTTTGTATGTAACACAATGAGCTGGGGGCAGGCGGAAATTTGTGAATCTTGGTTTGTTTTATTTTTTTTAATTTTTTTTT
>NW_004798498.1:0-1412 GCF_000002075.1 Aplysia californica | reverse complement strand
TGTGTGCGTGCGCGTGTCTGCGATTACGTAAAAGGTATAGCAGCGCCCGTCAAAGTAATGCCACTGAAGAAAGTGACACCGTATTTGCCAGTTGAGCAATTTTTATCGAATTTTATTATTTTTCCTTCTTTCTTTTGTCAAAACTTTAAGTGTCCATTTAAAAACACATAGCTCTGACTTTTTCATTGTCACTCAAATATGTTTTTGAAAGGAATAAAATACGGAAAATTACACTTTGGTAGTCATTATAGTTTAGAGGCCATTTTCTCGCTTATGTCCCCTCAAACAAACGGCAACCTCCCCCTCTTCCAATCGTTGATATATTGATGTTTTTCCATGATGGATTCGTTTTTATTTCAATAAAAACAAGGACCCCCCCCCCCCTAAAAAAACCCCAAAAAACCCCAGGGCAGTGCTACTGACTGAAGTTCACTTTAGGCCATTTAGGATATTAACATGTTCTTATGTACAGTAGAATTGTGAATGGGCTAATTTTTGTTCATACTGTGTCTGAAAAAACATATGGGGATCTGCTGCTTTTTATTTCCTCATCCTTACTATCGTCATTTTTCCTCTACCTCTTTTGCATGTTTATCACTCTCGTGTGACCTGCTATTTCCAGGTGCCTTGATAGAGGAAGCAGACTTTAATTTTATGCTGTTGAGGCTAGAGAGGTGAGCAGAGTAAGCCTGATTCCCCGTTCAGACTTTTCTGTTGACATTCACCCCTTGGTGCTCATGTCATAGGTGAGGCAGCGTGGTGGAATCAGGCTCTCGTCAAAATAATCAAAGTAAAGAAACTTGCATTTTTCGGCAGGTTTGTGAATTTTTATCAAATTTTTGTTTTTTGGCTCAACACCTTTCATGCCCATTAAAGAACTCATTTCTGTCTGGATTTTTCTGAAAAGCGTTGATTAAAGGCATAAAATATGTAAATCTTCAGTTACCACGGACTCTTAAGCTAAGGAAATAACTAATCTTTGGCGCCATTTTCTCACTAATTGTACCTCTGAAAACAGATGACCCCCACCTCCTTCAATTGCAAATATCTCGACCTATGTTCAAGATAAATAGATATTTTTTTCATCCAAAAAAAGACAAATGAACAAGCTTTAAGATAATATCAATAACTCTACATGCCCAAAAATTGACGAGAGCCTGATTCCACCACGCTGCCTCACATATGGCCTTATGGGGTTGTGAGCGACTCAAAACCTTACTAGAACTAAGACTAAAAGCAAGACGATAGAATGGGCTTCGGGATTATACGAATGACTCACTATTGCAAAAAACTGACGAGTGCCTGATTCCAATTTGAGACACACAAACAAACACACGCCTGTGATCACACCCACCCACCCACACACACACACACACACACACACACACACACACACACACACACACACACAC
>NW_004798497.1:152540-154015 GCF_000002075.1 Aplysia californica | reverse complement strand
CATCTAATCTTCGGCTCTTATATGACCTATTTCTGTTGCAAGTGCCGCGAAACTCGTCCCAAAACTGCACGACCTCGCTCAGGCCACCCTCCTTTGCCTTCGTTCCTTTCTTTCTTCCGGGTATATGGCACAGTTACTCCCACCCCCTTACAAACAAGCAAGCAAACAAAACAAACTAACATACACCCTTATAAAACAACAAAACAACAACAAAAGCAAAAACGAACCCACACACAACGCCCACTGTTGCCATCAATAGTAGTAGAAGCGCTAACGATGTGGTTGTCTCGTTCAGGAGTTTGGCAAAGTCCCGGTTTTAGCTTGGCTTAGGGATAATCGTCCATGTCCTATTTCTGTCACCAACAACTTTTGATACGCGCACAACTCACCTCATTGTGTCGATGGGGGCGTAAAACCGCTTACATTACACCCCCCCCCCCAAAAAAAAAACAACAACAACCCAACAACAACAAACAAACAAACAATCGAACTCTTGTCTTTTGCGTTTAGGAATAGAATCGAATTGCGGACTTGGTCAAGCTAGTGCTTTTAATCACGCCTCTGATTCATTTTTAAAAATAAAAAATGATTCTACCCCCCCCCCTAAAAAAATGTATAAAATAAAAATTAAATTGAAAAATAACAACAAAAAACCCACAAACAAAACCTTTTGGCCGCCCCATTGGCATGAGTGACGTCATGTTGCTAGGACGCTGTGACGCCATATTGTGGCAGGCTCTGTTGTTGGCGATCACAGTGAGGAAAAACGATACTCTCTACACCTAGTGGAAGATCGAAGAACCAGCAGACAAGCGAGCCCTTTCCGGAAATTCCCCGAATTCCTGGACTGTTATGCTATGTTCCAGACTTTTTTCCGGTGCGACAAATCGATGTCCCAAATTTTGTGTGTGGCATCAAATATTTTTGCTTTGCCTACCACTCAGTCACTTCCGGAAATCTTTCTGCTTCGGGTTTGTGCTTTGAGAACAATGACTATACTCTGTGACCTGCTGGTTTTCTTCTTAGCCTAGGTTTATGAAGTGTTGGTTCGAGGTATTCCCATCTTGTTGAATGTTCGCGCGCGCACGCTTTTGTGTATGCGTTATATTATGCGTGTGTGTTTGTGTGTGCGTCGGTGTATGTAAATGTATGTGTGCGAGCGTGCGTGCGTGCCGGCGTTTGTGTGTGTGTGTGTGTGTGTGTGCGCGCGCGCGCGCGTGCGCTCGCGTACGTGCGTGCGTGTACGTACGTGCCTGTGTGTGTTTGGGGGGAATGGGGTCAAAGTTCAGTGGCAGTTTCCTGTTACTCCGAATAAGTCTTTCTCCTGTACATAATCGATTCGTCCCATA
This sequence comes from Aplysia californica, assembly GCF_000002075.1. Taxonomy (NCBI): domain Eukaryota; kingdom Metazoa; phylum Mollusca; class Gastropoda; order Aplysiida; family Aplysiidae; genus Aplysia; species Aplysia californica. Next base: position 152,666 of record NW_004798497.1, on the reverse strand, counting down.
ACCACTCTAGTTTAAGAATGCCTTTTGTGGACTTCAAAGTAGACCTACTTAGTGCTTGATCCTAACTGGTGTGCCTTTGTTTAGACCTATCTATTTATAAAGAGTTACTTTTTAAGCCTTTCACCC
>NW_004798497.1:146368-148131 GCF_000002075.1 Aplysia californica | reverse complement strand
CAGGGGCAGGGACGGGCTGATGTCTGTTGATGATGAGACTACTCAGAGCCTTTATTGTCTATGAACTTCTGTGACTACCAATGATAGGACTGAAACAGACGCCAGCCCATTTCCTGCTGTTGTTGTCTCTCCTCTGCTGTTGCAGCTGTTGTTCTTGTTTGGATTTTTTAAAATTATAATTGCTTCGGCTTTTTAGTTCATGTTGTTTTAATTTTTCGTTGCTGTTGTTTTCTGCTGTTGTTGTTGTTGTTGTTGTTTGTTTGTTTTTGTTATCTTTGTTTGAGTTCTCGTCCCTGCTGTTTTGATTTTTCTTGCTGTTGTTGTTGTTGTTGTTGTTGTTGTTGTTGTTGTTACTGTGCGTGATTGTGGCGGATGGTTGAATGGCGCCTCTAAAAAAAAAAAAAAGAAGATTATTTGGTTAAAATTTGATTTTATCCGCCGCTTATACACTTTTGGGTGTCGGGTAAAAAAAATGTAATTAAACTTTTAAAAATAATGAGTGGGGGGATGGGGGTGGGTGGCTGGAGGGGTTTCTTAATTGTAAAGTTTAAAAAGTAATAAAGAAAGAAAAAAACAACCCCACCAAACAATGGAATATTCAATTGTAATGTGTGTCTTGTCTGTGGGCAGATCTGTGACTTTGGTCTGGCCCGCATCATGGAGCCGGACGAGAGCGTGGCCATGACGCAGGAGGTGGTCACTCAGTACTACCGGGCACCCGAGATCCTCATGGGCGCCGTCCACTACACCTCGGCCGTTGACCTGTGGTCAGTGGGCTGCATCTTCGCAGAGCTCCTCAGCAGGAGAATCCTGTTCCAGGCCTCCGCGCCAGTACAACAGGTGAGTGGAGTGTGTACCTGTATAAGACATAGTATCACCTCTGTACAAAAAGGTCGCTTCCCATTTCCTTCTCTCGGATCATGTTATGGGATGTTCTGATTTGTGGGCTGTTGTCTGTTGTTAGTAGCTGTGGTTGTCGATGATTGTCAAGGATTGTCAGGGATTGTGAATGTGTTTTGAATGATTGTCAGTGATTGTCAGCGATTGTGAATTGTTGTAAATTTGTTTATGAGGGCGCCACTTGTAGGTCCTACTTCTTTCTTTTCCTTTTGTTCTTTTTGTGTGGTTCCCTTTGTCCTTCCTGTGTGTTTTCAACACAGATCACGTGCCCCTGCCTGTCATGGTCACCCCATCCTTTCTTCTTTCCATTCGGGCTCGGAACGATTGGCTGTGAATCGAATTTGCCCCTTCACGACTGGTTGTACTTAGGATTTTGTGGCGCTCACACTGGGAGGAGGAGGAGAGGAGCAGGAAATGAAGAGGAGGAGGAGATGAAGGAGGATGAAGACATGGAGGAGGGCAAGGAGGAGTTGGAGGACAAGGAGTTGGAGGAGGAGAAGGAGGTGAAGGATGATGAGAAGGAGGAGAAGAAGTTGGAGGAGGATGAAAAGAGGAAGAAAAAGAACAAGAAAAAGAGCAACAACAACAACAACAACAACAACAATTACAACAAGCAGCTCGTGTAACTCCCGACCGAGCTCAAACCGAACACAAAAAAGAGAAAGAGGAGGAGGAGGAGGAGGAGAGGATGGGGTGATACGGACGGACGGACGGACGGACCAATGCTTATTGCAATAATATCGTCTGTAACAAGCATGTTTCGGGCTGCTGTACATCTGACAGTTGGAATAAAAATGTCCACTGTGTTTATGGAAAGGAAGCAATATATTAATATGTAGTTTAAACGATCATCGTCATGTTTG
>NW_004798497.1:141710-143207 GCF_000002075.1 Aplysia californica | reverse complement strand
CAGGAGCTTTGATCAGATGCAATCTCTAAAATGCTGTATAAAAAATTATTTGCAAAAAAATTTTCTGTCTTTGGATACTCAGTGCTTGGATTGTTCTGAATTGTGCTATTAAAATTAGGACTTCCTTATTCACTGCTCCTCTTGCCCTGCTCAAAACATGCAAAGTAGGGCGTAGTAAATTAACCAAACAATGCCTTGTGTCCTCCACAGCTGGACCGCATCACAGAGGTGCTGGGAACTCCGTCCTTCGAGGATATGCCTACGGCTTGCCAGGGAGCCCGCGACTACATCCGGTCGCGCCCCCACAAGCCAGCGGCCCTCAACCAGTTTTACAGCCTTTCCGATCAGGCTACCCACGAGGCCGTCCACCTCCTGTGTCGCATGCTAGTCCTCAACCCGGTGAGTGACTGCGCTAATAATGTCCACCACTAATGTTTGGGAAGGGTGGTAGCTCTTTCCGGTTCACAATTCAAGAAATTGATTTTTGTTTGAGTGGGGCACTGCTTTTTCTATGACACTGGAGGCCTTGTTGTGTTCACAATAAGTATTTCCTATCGAAATATTTGCAAGAAAGTAGAAGAGCAGAGAGAAAGATGAACTGGCTTTTCACTGCAGGAATGTCTTGATGGCAAAACATTGTTATTCATGAAATATACATAAAATAATAATTTATGGTTTTTGACTTGTGATATTGTACATACAAAATGTCGCATGGCCTCATGGACACAATTTAAATTGTTTTAGGTGGCAGACTGCTTTGTCTCTGCCTTGAGGTGGATACAGTATCCCAGCAGACATACTCAGATATTGATAAATTAACTTCCCCACCCAGGAATCAAACTCGAGCATCTTACATGCACCAATAAATGTTGGTCACTGTTAGTGATACCAAACAACAATTTCTGAAAATACTTAAACTTAGAAGCGGGTGATTGGAGGGCGTCTCTGGTAAACCCTACTTCTTTTCTATTCTTCTATTAAATTAAATCTGTATGCCTGTCTTACAAACCTCCCCTCTCCCCCAAACAACCCCCCTCCCATACACACTCCCCATCCTCCCACACACTCACACCCCTTCACACACACACGCACACACACAAACACAAACACACACACACAAAATGCCTGCTACCATGTCAATCTGTTTCTCTTTACACGTGGTGTAAACTCAAACTTAAAAAGAAACCAACCCCAAAACAACAGAAGATGAAAGTTAAGGACTTTTTTTGTCGCCTTCCGTCGTCAGAATAAGCGGATCACGGCAGCGGACGCCCTGACCCACCCGTATCTTGACGAGGGTCGCCTGCGCTTCCACTCCTGTATGTGCTCCTGCTGTACTCCGGGGGCGCAGGGTCGAAACTTCTGCGGTGACCTCGAGCCCGAGTGCCCCTTGCCCTTTGACTACAACTTTGAGAAGTCGCTCACCTCCGTCTCCAGGGTTAAAGGTTTGAGTCTTTTGCTTTCTGGACTTGATGGACTTGAGAAATTTTTTTTTTT
>NW_004798497.1:136985-140373 GCF_000002075.1 Aplysia californica | reverse complement strand
CATCCCGGATCCCACCTGCTTTTCCTTTTTACTTCCTAAATATATTTTTTTTTTCTCGATGCTTTGCATGCTGTGCTGCTTCTCTTTCTCTCCCTTCCCCTCATTTTTCTTCAAATCATATAGAAGAATTAGAATGCCAATAAAAGAAGATGCTAAAACGTTCTACTCAGTAACTAGATTGAGAGTTTGGAATAACCATTGCAGAAGACTCTATAAAACCTAATGACTGATTAGAGATAAGAACAGTAAACAGAACTATCATTTATTAGCGGAGTGTTTAGATTGACTCTGAGAAACGCACTCATATGACCTTATGCAGTTGCGAGTGCCGTAAAACACTTACCAAAAAAATAAAAATAATATAAATATAAATAAATCTGTAAAAATTGAGAGATGAGAAGTCCTGTCTACACGATCAGCATCTAAACATAGACAACTGGTGCCTTGTATATAAATGAATTGTCAAAGGTTTCAGTCAACACTCTAGGCAGCCCGAAAAAATTGAATAATATTATTGCCTGCACCTGTGGATGCTGGTGGTGGTGGTGGTTGGTTGGGGGAGGAGGGGGTCCTCTCCTGTTAAACTCCGAGGAATTAGTTCCAGTCCTGTGTCTTCTTTGTTTGTGTGCATTGTGCAGCAGGAGAAGCAAAACAAAACAAACCATCCAAACCAAACATGTGATGTGTTTGATTTTACTTGTTCCACTCTGCTCTGCTTTTGAGATTTGAGACTTTTTGTTGAATGAGAGTCGTCTTTGTGATTGCTGACTTGATGTTTCTTCCCCCCCCATTCTGTTTTTCTTTGAAATTGCTGACTAGATGCGTATTTTTTGCTGTTTTGTTAATCTTTGTCCCCCTAACTAGATTATTTTGACTTTGTTTGTCTTTATGCAGCCAGCTAGATGCTCTTTTGGTTTAGTAGTTTATCTTTGTGATCGCTGACTAGATTTTTTCCCCTGATTTTGAATTTTTTTTTTCCCTGCGTGCATTTCTCGCCTTTTGGCTTTGAACTTTGACCTGCGTGTGCTGAGACTGCATCTGCCATGTGTTTGTCCCTCCGCCCTCACCACAGTTCCCGCTTCACAGCGCCGCCCTTTGACCTCTCAACCTTTGCGTCTGCTCAATTTCATTTTTCCCGCCTTCTGGCGTGGTCAGTTTCCCCACCCCCTTTGACAGTTGGGAATTAACAAACTATTTCTTTTGTTTCTTGCTTGCTGTGGAGTGTTGCAAGCCTGATACATTGTTGGGCGTTTTTTGGTTGGTTTTGTTAGGCAAAGGCCTTGGGCATTGTTTGCCTTGATCAGTGATTTTTCAGATGCGTTCTTTTGTATGAACGTACTACATTTATTTGAGGTTTAGTGTTCATTATCCGTCTGAATTTGATTTCCTTTTTTAAAAAAAAAATCCCTTTTTTTTTGGTGCAAAAAAGTGATAATTGTAATAATTTTAATACAATTACAAAAAGCAGCTTGAAAAGCCTATTCAAATGAGAAAGAAAGATTCAGATCTAATCAAGCGCTGCTTTCTTTTCCATCAGTAATTGTAAAATTAAGTGTAAAAAAAACAACTACCCATTACTACTCTGTTACTGGGTTTTATAGGATTAAGATTTCCATGCGCTTTTATTCTGTTATTTATTTATCTTTTAGTAAGATTTGTTTAAAAGAATTTTTTTTCTTTTTCATTAAAAAAAAAAGAAGTAGGGATGATCTTAGTGCTTGTGAAAATTAATTGAGAAAAGTGTCAAAGGGGGGCTATTGACAGGCGTACCCATGAGCTGACTCGGTCCTCCCCTGTCTGTCGTTCCAGTGTTGGGAAAGGAGGAAAATCGTGGCAGATGCTGTCTCAGCAGCCATCCAGCAACCTAAGTCGCCTGAGCCAGCGACCAACGTTGCCACCTTACGCCGTCTGATTGGTCTACATCTGTGTGTGTCGTGTGCCGTCGTGTGTGTCAGGGTACTCAACGTTCCACTTTTTTGTTTTGTTTTGGTTGTTTCTGGGTTGTTGTTTTTTTTTATGGGGATGATGGCTTTTATTGTCATGTGGTTATCTCCCCTTAGTGTCTGTTCCCCTCCTTGTATTTAGATACCGTCCCATCCGTCCTTCATTTGGGACATTTCTACCTCAAGAGTTGTACGAGCTTCAAATGTCGTATCAAGTATTTAGATTTTGGAAATTGGATTATGAGGGTTGAAAATATTTCCATGACGTTGATTAAGCTGAGTGTGACTTTCTCTGACTCCCTCACCCTCGTCAACTCCATGAATGCTTCCAGTGGTGGTGGTGGTGGTGGTTGTGGTGGCGGTTATTGGGAGTGGATTTTGAGTTGACTATTTAAAAAATTTGTTTTTGAAATGTTGATTTGTCTAATCGGTCCTGCTGTGTTAGAACCTCTTTCTCTGAAGCCAGTGCACCCCTGAACACCACACAAGGCAGGTTTGCAAAGTTGTTCCAAGGTGTTGAGCTGAGCCCCTGGTTCTGTTGGCTGGTGTATAGTGTGGATGGCTCTGGTTCAAATCTCCGGCTAGACATACTTAGACTGTGAGAGTAGCAACACCCTCCCCGTATTCATTATATTTACTGGTTTAAAAAACAAACAAATTGAGTTCTTGGCTGTTTGCCTCCTCAAAGTTTTTACCTTACCTGAGATATAGTTTTAAAATTGTTAAACACGTTTAGGAACAGAAGCAAGACAGACCAGGTTAGACATAGCTATATATTATATTGCTTGATTTGAGACCTGTAGAAGTTTTCTTCTCCTTTGTTTGCTGTTCTTCATGGGTGTTTAGAGGGTGCCACTGATAGGTGTTACTTCTTTTCCTCCCCCCTGTTGTTTTTATACCTTTTTGTTGTTTTCATGCTTGTCCTGTTATTGTTATAGAATGGTCGTTTATTGCACTGATGTTTTCTGTCCATTCTTCCTTTCCAACATGAACGTCTGGTTTTCCATTGTTGACAAAACCTTATTACTAACACTTTTTTTCAAAAACTTTCCACGTCTGCAAATCATCACCAGGTTCGGTCTGGAGGCGGCAATGCTCGCAGACGCAGGACTGGAAGGAAACCACAACATCCTGGACATGCCCAGTGGGTTTGGCGCCTTTTACGACGACTTCGACCCTGAGGCGCTGCTCGCTAGCCATCAGGGCAGTCCCGAGTTCCTTCTCCATGACCAGGACATCGCGCTCAAGCGGTTCCCAGCTCACCTGGGGATGCACTGGGCGATCGACGCCGCTCTAGCCGTGAGGGCCAACACTGAGGAGTTCCCCAGAGGGCTCAATACAGACCATATCTCCAGGGTGGTTATCAGGGCTCCGAAGTGAGTAGGTTTGATGATATTTCTTTCTCTGTCTCTCTCTCTCTCTCTCTCTCTCTCTCTGTGTGTGTG
>NW_004798497.1:134500-136885 GCF_000002075.1 Aplysia californica | reverse complement strand
CCCCACCCCCTACCTCTCATCCCTTCCCCTTCCCATATCCACATCTAGTGTCAGGGCAGAGGGGAGAGAAACATTTTATTTAAAGCACCAATGTTGAGATCACCTCCTTCAAAGGAAGGATTTTAGGCTCAATAATAAGTCAAAAAAGTGGAAAGAACTTTTATGGAAAAAAGAAAACTTAACTAAATTTTGTTTTATTTATATTTTACGAATACTTACTCGCAAATATCTGCTCAGTTAAGTATGTGATCATTTTCTTCCAACATTTTGGGCAGTGTTAGCTTTAAGTGGATATCTCCTCCAATGTTTTTTAAATGCTATGTCTGCAGATTTTTCTGAACAATGTGAAACACAGAATTGTATGGCTGGCCAGTTTGTGGTGAAAAACACAACTGGTTTCACTTCATCTCTTGTTTTAAAGGTTTTTGAAAAAATGTGTGTAAATTGCAATTAAGAACGTCAGGTTCTGACATTACTGTAGAAGAAAATTGTCTTTTACCTTTTCTTTTCTTAGCAAATGAGTTTTAATTAAACAGCCCTCTGTTCTACATGCTCAAGATTTCAGAGTTAGTGTTGGAAATAGCCCACCCTCAGAACGGCCGAAGAGAAATCCCCCTAGAACATAGCTGAAGTGGGCAGAAGTAGTGACATCATACAGCGTAGTCCTACAACAGCGTCTCTGTTGCTGAAACAACTCGTTGTCAGCTGTATGCCGTGCATGCTAGCACACTCGCACATATTGCACTGTCCCCTATCACTACTGCTAGCCAAGCAATGTCACCCCCCACACCAACCCCCATCCTCCTCCCTTCCCTCCCTCCTTCCCTCCCCGGTGGGATGCAGTTAACAGCCACAGTCGCACTCAAGGACGACACAAGTTTGCAAGAACCGAAAGACCAAAGGCAGCCATATTTTTTTGTCTCCGACCAATGTATGCCTCATATTTGTAAATGAAGCCATCGCAACCATCAGTTATATTCCTATATATATATAGCTACCATGTTTTTTAAATTCTTTTTTTTTCTTTAAAAAAAAAGATAAAAAGAGGAGTAATACTGTTGACAACTTTTGCTACTTTTGAGTGATTGTGCACTCATGGTATATTAATTATTTCATCTCCGTTTTCCTCAAACAACCGACCATCCGTCATCATCGTCCATCATGAATTCATCATCAGAGACGAGTACCCTGGAATCTTTCATAAGACTATAGACACATCCTCGACATGGTGCGGCTTATACCCTGCTCAGCATTATTCTACTCCTTTACGACGATTTTTACAACCATCTGCGGTGACGACACATCATCCTATATCGTCCTCATTTTGCCACCTTTTCCATGCCTGGGAGCTTTCAGGAGAGCCGGTTCGAGCTTTGCGTGAGTGCGTGTGAAGAGGGGGCCAACCCTCTGCCGTCAACTTTTACCACCCACCCACCCACCCGCTCACCTCAGCCTAAGCACACAGCAGCCGCAGCATCTCAGCAGCCGCAGCATCTCAGTGGAGAGCAGCAGCACAGCAGGGGACCATGACTAACAAGAGAGAGAGGAAGAGAGTTTGATGTCACATCAGCCGTGTGGTTTCCACATTCACCCCTGGAACCCCCCACCTTCCTCATTTTTTTTTTTTGGTGGCCCCCCCACCTCCCCCTTTCCATCGCTCATCGAGGGGGGCCCAGGGAATGATTCACTATCTCATTACGTACAAACACACCACAGCTGGATGCAGACAGGGTCAGAGTTCGGAGATGAAAAGTCGTGACCCCTCCACTTGTACCAAGAATAACGTGACCTGTCTGCCGTGTGGCGTTTAGCAAACTTGTACACTGCTACCTTGTAATTTATTAGCCGTGTGGACTACTATTATTACTCAATCATAAATGTGAGATGGTGTGTTGTGCTAGAAGCTTGCTGTTTTTTCCCTTACATTGGACTTATGTGTGTGCGTGTGTATTATAGTGGATACGAACTTATTCGTCACATCTGATGGTTGCCTGGCTTAGGAGGAAATCGGTGGATTACTGCAGTTTGGATATTTTGAACTTGTGTGTGTGTGTGTGTGTGGGCGACATTTGTAACAATACTGCCGTGGTTTTATCTTGAGTGAGGCATTTGGCATTTTGCATTTGATAATCCGCATGGTATCGCTGTGTATTGGGTCTGGGGGACTTGAGTCAAGGGGAAACAGGTTTTGTATGTTGTCTGTTAACTGAACCGGAGTGGAGACAGATTTTTTTTTGACTGTGCGTGTGTGTGTGTTTGTGTGTGAATGTGTATGTGTGTGTGTGTGTGTGTGAGTGTTTTTGTATATTTCTTTGTGTGTGTTAGTGCATCTTATATTTTCCACTGTACCCTTGATGAAGGATGCGCGCGCGCGCGCGCGCGCGC
>NW_004798497.1:125031-131553 GCF_000002075.1 Aplysia californica | reverse complement strand
ATCAGGAGCCCAAAGGAAGGGGCAAAGGAGGTGTGGGGGTGGGGGCAGAAGGAGGAGACGAAAGCAGACGACAGAACATTGCTAGAGAGCAGGAAATGAGGTGAAAGGAGACAAATTTAGAGAAGAAATTTTTTAGGTCGCTACCCGGATTCGAACCCTGGACCTTTTGAGTGAGAGGCCAACACCTTAACCTCTAGGCCACGAGAGCCCCCTTCTAATAATTTGTATTGAAGCAGATGAATAGCAGTGTATTGTTTACTACTGTTAGACGGTTCAAGCGTGCAATCTTTCTACCTGAGATGCTGTGTTCCAGCCATTCTCGGAGAACTGTTAGTTTTTTGGGAGGTTGTTTTTTAAAAATAACTGTTAGTATTAGTTGCAGTCTAGGACATGAGTATGAGTTTGCTATGTCTGACAAAATCTGCCATCCACATAGGCTCTGGTTTCACAGGAACTTTCTCCAAAGACCTTGTTGTTCTTCCTCGACTTTCGTGTTCGCTGTTAACAAAAACGCTGATTCTCATCAAACTCCATCAAGCCCAAGGTCATGGAGATCACATGGTCTCGGCGTCTCATTTTGCCCTGGCTTGTGTGGTCTCCCTCCCTCCCTCCCTCCCTCCCTCCCTCCCTCGCTGACCTAAACCGGTGCGGACTCTGCCCGTGTTGATACCTGTGTAAGTTACACCTCGCGCGTTTGTTACACGCCCCACGCGTTTGTTACACACCTCACCCTTACCGCCATCTTACCTCCTCGGCAGGGATCCCAGTTACCTTAATACGAACACAGATTTTTTTCTGATTTACATCTACCGGTTATACACAGACTGTTTTACTGGTTTTCTATGAGGTTTACTGTATTACTGATCATGTGACACTTCTTAATAATTATAATTCATATGAAGTATCAAAGAGTTCCATCTCATCATGCTATCTATGAGTTGTGGTGTGTAGTGTAGTTTCTCGTCGACAACACGTGTGTCAAGTGTGTTACCATCCTGCACCATTCCGCACCACTCACCCTGGGTGTGAGGCAGCACTTTGAGTCAATAGAATTTCATCTAAAAGTGATACAGAATATTTTTGACAGGAGAGTGAGAGACTGTCTGAGAACAAAATAGGAAAGAGTAGCTGGTGTGTAGTTGAGTGTTTTTCATCTTTGTGTGTAATGAATTGCATGGATGAATCTTCTCATTTCAATCTTAAGATTTTTAAGGTCCTGAATGCAGAAGCGTGATTGTAACGTTTCAAAAAAATCTTCCGTTTTGCAGTCAGTGTCTTCTTGAGGGAGCCATATGGGGAAAAAAGTTGTTTTCGGCTTTGTCTGTGGTTTGAATATATCATCAAAACAAGTGAGGATGGAGCTTATGGGCACTTTGTTTCTTTTGCTCTGTCAAGCAGAACTTATTTAGCACATTGGAACATTACTGTGTAAAGAGATGTATTGATAAAAGTAAGAAGAAATGCCATCTGGACTCTAGAATCAAGAAAATGCCTTGTGAACATCATGCCATAGACAATTATTCCTCCTGATGTTGAGGATGTCCCCCAATTCTCTCCCTACATATATGCAGCAGTAGGGAGACATGTTGCCACTCATCTCTGCAAACTGCCATGGGTTGTTTGTGTTTTGATGAGCCGTTTCTTTGGAATTACTCCTCACTTCTTTTGAATGGAGCAAGCTCTGAGGAAACAGACTCATACCTTGAAGAAACTTTGTGTGGAGTCTTCTGGGTGGACTTGTGTGGTTTTGTATGGGTACGTATGTGTGGGTGTGTGTGTGTGGGTGTGTGTGTGTGTGTGTGTGTGTGTGTGTGTGTGTGTGTGTGCGCTCTGAGTCATTTTTTGTTTGTGGGTGTTTTCTTGGTCAGCCCAACAGTCAAATGTATCGGATAAGACGTACACAATGTATACCTCAAGCCCATGCAATAGCTGTTTAGTCCTCACGGTTTTTCTTTTCTTTCCTTTTTTTTTCTTTCCCTGAGTGTAGCCATGTTGAGTGTAGCAATGTTTCTGGAGTGTGTCTGTCCCAGGGATGACGACTCTGGTGACTGTGTAGTCAAGTGTCTGAGTGTGACTGTGTGTTATCTCTCCCCCCCCCCCAGCTAGTCGGTCCACATCCTGCATGCTGTTTGTTGCTCCTTCTGACTGATAATGATCATGGTGTGTTGTGTTTTGATGATGTGTGAGACGCTGGTGTGTTGCCGAGTCAGCGTGTAACATACTGTCAGTGTGACGTGTGTGGCCTGCCATTTGTTGTGAGGAAAATGTGATGGGAGTTGGAGCTAAAGAGGTTGTTGTAGACCAACTGTCTACAAATTGTATAGTGTTGATTGATTTAGTTAAAGGAGAAGCAAGCCTTGTTTCTGCATTGAGTGAAAAAATGGATGAAGTAAAAGAGTGCTGGTGTGTGAGGTTTGAGATGTCTGTAGACTCATCTATGTTATATGAATAGCGGTTCACTTTTGAGGTGTGCTTGTGTGTGTGTTGTGTGTTTGTGTGAGTGTTGTGTGTGTATGATGGGCTTGTAATGTAAGCGTGTTTCTCCATCATTTACTGCATTGTTTTATATATGTCGTGTCTTAGACGCATTTTGTTGTTTATGATGACGCATCTGATTGTTTTAATGAATGTAGGATCTGTCGTACGAATTGTGTCATTTTTGCTGTTAGAAAGCGATGATTTGCCAGGTGCTTTAACCCTGTGAAGCTGAGCACGCCCCCCAAGCTTATGCTACTGTAACCTTCTCTCACTGCACTTTAACCCTCTCACTGGACTGTAACCCTTTCAATCTACTGTTCCCCTTAGTACATTGAGTACACACCTCAGTGTTGGTCCTGCAAAGGCAGAAGTTGACAAAACAAAAACAAAGGGGCTCTAGTGTTCAGCTTGAACAGGGGGGGGCAGCAGCTGCAGGGAGAGTGCTGGACACAGAGGGTTAAAGCATCCGAGCTAACGTATGTTTCTGAACACCATATACTGTGGAAGCACAGAACAGTCACCAATGACTCTGTTCTCATTATGTACATGTAAAAACAATTTGTGAGCAGCCCGGGTAGATGCTGTGTTTCCTCTGTCCACATTCACGGTCGGTAACGATATATGTTTGAGTTGCTGCGTGAAAACCATAAGGTTCCATCCATACATGATAGAGGATAGTTGCACAAAGTATGTAGTTAAGTCTGTTGATTACCATGTTTGATACAGTAGGGATGTATAAAGAACTTTTCTAGTCTTGAGAGGGTAGAAAAGGAGCAGTCTTGCAGGATCGTTGTAAAAATAAACCCAAACAAACCCTATTTAATATGAATTGTCTGGTCTACGATGAAATGATTGAAGATAAATAATAACAGAGTATGAAATATGTGCTCCCTTGTACTGTACTTTATAGTCTGTCAGACGCCTTGGTGGGTCTGAACCTAGTGCCTCTATTTGTACAATTGCACAGAATTCTCAAGTTTAAACATTTCTGAACGGGAGATCTTGACTTGCGTACAGGCTTTTGATGTCTGTGCCGTGGTGTAAATTTTTTGCTGCACATTTTGTTCATTATACGGTTCCTTGGTTTCTGGCCTGTTGTACCTCCTGTTCTCTTATGAAGTAACGTGAAACTTAGTATTTTCTCCACAAGCATTTGATTTTTAAACATTTTTAAAATCTGGTTAATGATTTATCTGCTGACATTGGTGAAATATTTTTAAATAGCCAATGGAAAAATGTTACAGCCCTCTAAAATACGCAAATAAAAAGATCGTAGGGTTCACAAACGAAACATGCTCTCAAAATTATATTTGCTACTCGTTGGGTCGTAGTGTCTACTATGTTGCTATTTTTTACATGCAGCAAGTTAAGACGTTCTATAGACAATTTGTTGCTGTTACAAAGAAAAAAAAAGTAACTCCCCAACTTTTTATTACTTTTGCTGTAAAGCAGGGTCAGACAGAGTTGATAATTTTCTTCCGTGTCGGCAACAGTGTATTGTGACATTTTAAACTTTGATTAACTTTGATTGTGGGGAAAAAACTTTGTTTCATCGTCATGTTTGCTTTCACTGTGTCCGCCAAGTGTGTATGCGGGCTGGGCCCCCGTGTCCTGTCCACTGCATGTATCATGCCATGTTCATATGTATCCGCAATACCTCATTGATGTAATCAACTCACAGCTTTCTGGTGCTTCTATCGCACCTTTGTGGGTGGATTTTTTTTTAAAGGTTTTAACCCACTTTTTTTTCTGTGAAACAACAAAATGTTTAATTCTGGGCCTACCAAAAAAACAAAAAAAAAAGAGAGAGAGAGAAAGAAAGAAAAGAAAGAGGAAGTAGTAGGGGTGAATATTTGTTTATAAAAGCCACTGATTTTTTGTAAATAAATTCTCTGTTGTGTATATGTTGTCCCGTGGATTCTACTCATTTCTGCTTGATGGAACAAGATTAGACTGATCATAGCTGGGTTTAACTTCTCTTCAGTTTTTTTTCTTTCTTTTTTCAAAAAATAATTTGGCTTGATGGTATACAAAGTTGCTTTCTCCATTGTCTCTGTGGCACCCTACAACAATTTACACCCTTTGTTTGTGCATCATTCGTGAGTGGCTGGATTGTTGAACAACTCTCGTTTGTGGGTTCACCTGCGTGCACGGTGCTCGCTCCTCTTTTGTTCTCTCTCTGAGGCTTTTTAGGTCACAAGATTGCAACAGTTTTCTGTACAGTTGTAGCCGTGTGCTGTGTGCAGGGCTATGCTTTACTCCTCTGAGTGGATTCATCTGTTCACTATTTTGTGGGTTTTTTCTTTGGGTTTTTTTTGGGAGGGGGGGGGGGATTTTGTTGTTTCTCTTTTACACTTCTTGTCAGTCACGTCTAAGATCTGCCAAAGTTAAAAATATTGTAGGCCTAATGTTGCTGCTCTTTTTTCTCCCTTCACAAGGGCTCCTTTTAATCCCAGTGATTTTTTTCCTGTTTGTGCACTTTTTAAAATTCTGGTTTTTTAAAAATCACTTGTCACTTTTGGTATGCAGTACTCTATTTTTGTTTGTTTCCCCACAACTTTGATGGTTAATGGTTTGGGGTTTTTGGCAACTCAGATTTTTTTTTACTAGCTTCCATACACTCCAGAACACCCCCCCCCCAATAAACAAAAGAAGCCTTTAAGCTCACTTGAAACCGGTGTTGAGTGAAGTGTTCCGTCTTCCTCAGAACTCAGTAAACAAAATATTGTAAATTTCCCCTCAACGTGGATGTATGTCAGGAAATTAAATTGTACACTTGTAAAACTTCCCTCATGATCATAGTGTAAGGGGTTTGGGTTTCCACATTCTAGCTCTTGGCTTTTTGATTCTAAAGGACTGCTAATTATATCAAAGGCTTTCAAAATTGTACATATTTTTACATCAGCGCAAAGATGATTTCAGATTTATATTTTTTTTTCTCACAGCTTGTTAACTTTTCTCTGGGGATGACATTTTCAGCTCTACCTAGTTTTTCTCATTTACCCCCTCCCAAGCTAATTGATGAATTAAGATTCTTTTCCCCAACCCCTCTCACTCCCGCCCAAACCCCAATGCATTCCTGTTTCTTAACCACTCCTTGCGTACCAAGAATTCAAGGCTTTTTTTTTTGTTGTTTTAAAAATGTTTGTACCTTGCCCTTAGTAGTTTAGTTGTTAATTGTCCTCCTCCAGCTTATGAAAACTAAAAAGGAAAAAAAAAATGGAAATCCTTAATTTACTTTAGTTTATTACAGCAAGAGAATTTGTCTCAAGTTCCAGTGATGATAAGACTAGTTTTCCCCTGTTTCTAGGAAGTGTAATACAGTGGACTCAGGTTGTACCCCGCCCCGTAAAGCTGCAATACAATTGTTCTCCCTGGAGGCGCGGTGATACTGTGTCATCTGCCCCCCGTATTTTGTATTTGAATCATTTCTTCTGCATGAGCCGTAACCGTATTTACCCATACCTCCCTTTTCTGTGTGTGTCATTTAGCCTCCCTAAGGTCTTGTACAAGAGTCTGAGAGATGTATTAATTAATTAACCTTTTACTCAGGAATTGATCTTCCCGCCTCTTCTGTTTCATGTTCTGTCTTGTTTATTTGGCTGGGTTTTTTTTGTTTTTTTTTGTGGTTTTGTTTTGTTTTGTTTATTTCTACAAATACTTTGCTGTTTTTACACATGTGTATGAAATCGCCATTATGCAATGTCAACATTAAGCACACAGCGAGTGTAAGTCTGCTAGCTGTGTCTTAAGATAATATTTATTATTCCTCAAATCATCAGAGTATATTGAATAATTTGAAGACAAAGAAGAAGATCGATGATGTATGTGAGAAGAATGTGCCTACTAGATTTTCTATTTTTTTCCTTATTTCTCGTTTGGCATTTTGGGAATTTATGTGAATAATCCTACGTGTACGTGTCTATTGTAAAGCTCTGCACTTTTTGGTAGCATGCGTGAGGTCTGGAACGAAGTTGCAGCTTTTTTGTCTATATATGTGCGTTGAGCTGATTTAACAGGGAGTAGATTTTAGTTATCTGGGGG
>NW_004798497.1:122555-123819 GCF_000002075.1 Aplysia californica | reverse complement strand
TGGGGGGCTCTGGTGGTCTAGAGGTTAAGGTGTTCGCCTCTCATTCAATAGTCCCGGGTTCGAATCTGGATAGCAACGGGGGGAAAATTTTCTTCTCTAAAATGTTCTCCTTTCACATCCTTTCCTGCTCCATTATAACAATGTTCTGTCGTCTGCTTTCGTCTCCTTTTTCTGCCCCACCCCCTCACTTCCTTTGCCCCCTCCTCTGGGCTCCAGACTCTTTCTGCAGCCTTTCTACTGCTACTCTTTGGCTTCTTCTTACTGCTGCCTTTCAGCCACACCCCTGATCATAATTATTGTAGGTAAGATCTACACCTTGTCTTCTCGGATAAGGGTGAAAAAAATCTCGGGGGTCCCATGGGCAAGTTGCGTACGTTAAAGATCCCTTGGTGGTCCTAAATCGATCAGAATAGGCTTCGGCCGCCACGTATGTGGTTCAATAATTTAGTTCTTCACTTCTACAAGCAAAAGCCCCCTGGGTTCATTTCCTGAGTGGGAAGGTTATTTCATGAAGTATGTATCTCTGCGCCTGTCTCCATTGATGCTGAATATCAGTGATCACTCAGCCCGGGTTGGTTTCCTCCTTACTGATCTAAAGTGTGTCAACAGGGCGTAAAATATTTAAGCATCTATCTATCAGTCTTTGCCACCAACAAGTCTGATGACTGACGAGACACACTCCATTTTCTTAGTCGAACCTGCCCAAGACGACCACCCATTGTAGAGCTGAAAAATGGTTATCCAAGTCAAAGAGATCTCTTTGGACTCTGTTAATATGATATAAAAACTAATAATTTACACTCAATGGGGTTGGGTGGGAGGGGGGGGGGAGATTCGTTTGTACAGGTGATTGTCTTGGACAAGTGGTCATTAGAGCAGGTTCGACTGTATTGCCTGAAGTCCCGAGACACTTCTTCCTATTTTGGAAGAGAACCAAGCAATAACCAGTAGACCATGAGATCGAGAAAAGAAAATGGCGGTAGATGGGGCATACTCTTCTTAGTCATAGGAACCCAGCCCATAATGTGACAAGGCTAAGCCTGAGATTGAATCCTCAAGGGAGGAGGAAAAGAAGAAAGCCGGGATTCATCTTGGGAGGAGATTTGAAAGCAGATCTCGGAAAGATCGGGCATGGCTGGCTTGATGCAAGAGGATGGCCCAGAACAGGGACATGTGGAGGGGCGTCTTGGCGGCCTATACCCTATACGTGTATCAATGTGAAAGACACGCACACACACACATACACGCACATACACACACGCAG
>NW_004798497.1:119428-120349 GCF_000002075.1 Aplysia californica | reverse complement strand
ACACACAAACACCCCCACAAGCCACCCCCACTTACCCTCATCTCTCTTCAATATTATACACAGCAGCTGAAGTGAGGCATTTTTTTTTCCTTTTCGAGACTTTATTTCCGAACTGTGTCTGCCCACTGCAAGCCCTGCAGACTTTAGTGCGGTCAAAAATTCGTGGCACAACTTATCCTCAAATATCGGGAGAGGCAATGTCACCCATACTTCGTACAGCAGTTTGTATCAGTTTGTCTTAACGAAATCATATTTTTTTCCACAATAATTGAGGCTAGATTAAAAAAAAAACCAACTGTTTCTCTATAAATGTATAAAAAATACTTGAAATCTCTGTCACACGCAAAATAAGATTGTTCGCAGCACTTACCGCTTCTCACACATTTTGATTATGCAGCTCACCAATGACAATTTTTATAAATTAATTTTAATTGCGGACAACTTTTTGTACTAAAGATTCTGAAAACATGCGTTCAATAAAAGCATAATGTCCCGATTAGAAAAACATGACGGACTTGCCATTAAAAGCAAAATTGCCCCAGTTGTAAACATTTTAAAATCTGTAGGAACCAGCCACCTGGATTGTTTATTAGTATTTATTAAGGAATGTTCTAGAATACAGCAAGCAGGTTTTTACAAAAATGTTGATCTGTTAAGAAAAATTGATACAAGTCATTGTGCAAAAGCTGGAGAACTTGTGTTCAATAGATCTAGTTGAGGAGATGTTATTTGACACTAAGTTGCGCTACAATTTTTTTTAAAAACCGCACTACTATTGTAATTAATACAGTCGAACCTGCCCTGACGGCGACCTCTATAAGACGACCACCTGTGCAAACGGCCCCTTTTCGTTTCCCCCCCTTGCGTTTTTTTCTATATAATTTAACTGTGTAAAACGGGCACCTGTCCAACGCGGCCGCG
>NW_004798497.1:109919-117949 GCF_000002075.1 Aplysia californica | reverse complement strand
TCTCTCTGTGTGTGATTCAGTTTTCCATGGGTGATAAACTTGAACAAAGTAAATAAATTAAAAAAAAAGAAAGGCAGTCTACCACGTGTAGTGCCATAAACGGAGCGACATAAATGTATGTGGTTTCTGAGTTTGAACTTCCCACGTTACGCGATATAGAGAGAAGCCCTAACAGAAAGAACCCCAGTGGCCGCCACGCCATGTAAACGCTACAGCCACGCAATTTAGAACAGAGCTCGACCGTGCGACCAGCCAGTGCATCGGGAGCTCCAGCTAAGAAAAACCATGTGTAAAGGGGACAACCAATCTAGACAGATCAAGCCGTATAAGATCGTAGCGATCGATGTCTGACGTGTCTCCGGACACACGCTCCGAAGTAGTGAAGAATTCGATTCAACTTTATATTGAGCAGTGGAAGGGTTATCCTTAAATTAAGGTTCTTTATGTTCTAATACTGAAGTTAATTCTTATCAAAATGTTTTGGAATAAATCAGTCATCATGACAAGTGTATGTGAATTTTATTGCTTAGATAATTCTTTACAAGTAGGAGGACTGTATATTCGTACATCAGTTTCTACCGAAAACGCGGTACACCTTAAAGTTTTTCACAAATTTTCTGTTAATTGTGTCCCTTATTTCCATTAAAAGGGGGGATAATTGATAATTTTTTTCCTCAAAGTCCTTTCTGTTTCTACTTTACAATTTGGTGCTCTTATCAGTCCTTCATTGACATTCTGTTTTGAAACAATTATCTTAGCTTTGGTCATGATAACATTGGCACAGTTATAACTTTGCACTCATTTTTTAATAAACGCAAATTGGTAATCTCCAAAAATAAAATACATTGCCCTTGACCTTCAACCTTTGACACTCCCCCATGACGTCACCATTTTGTGTTGACAAAGACTGCCATATTGGCTTGTAACCGGAAAGAAAACACTGGGAATCGTCTAGCTGAGAGTTGCAAACGAACTGCTAAGGACTTTTCAGTCCACTCCTTCGGATTGTAGGCGCTGAATTTGTTGGAGCTTCAGGTAAAGCACATGTTTCAGTTTTGTATTTTGTGTCCCGTGTCTTAACTATAGATTGGTTATGTGAAGACGGACTGAAGGTCTGTGACTGACTACTACTGTGCCCCCACCAACTGCACAACAGCCGACGACTGTGTTGTTGTTGCTGATCACTGAATGGGGGCACACTCAAACTCAAAGAGCTTGAGTTCTAGATCTAGAATCTAGATTTACTGAAACTTAAAGGGGTCAGAGCAAATTCTTCTGTTAAGCTAGATATAGATCTAGAGTCTAGATTCTAGATATATTAGATCTATTCTAGAGTATAATAATCCTGGAGTTAGACTAGAATCTAGTTAGAGGCTAGAGGGTTACAGTGAGTGTGAGGCAGAAGAGAAGCCTTCCTAATCCTTGACAATTCTGTACTCTGTGATCTACAATCTAAATCTAGATTCTAATTAGACTAATTCTAGATTTAGAAATCTAGATCTAATCTAGATCTAGTCTAGATCTAGATCTAGCTATTGTAGTCTGTGGCTGTGGATTTGGTGATGTTGTAGTTCCGTTCGTTAAAGTCCACGATCCATTTGTTTACACAAAGTAAAGAGCAGGGATGCATCCGTAACGAGCGACCACTATGAGACAGAGCAGAATTGAGGGCTTGGGGTAGGGGTAGGGTTGGGGGTAGGGGTAGGGTTAGGTCTAGGCCTCTTCTTTATTGTATTTGATGGGGTAGTCGTTCGTTACGGAAGTCCTTCCTTTTGTAAATTGCCACCGAGTAAATTGAATCTCTTTTGCGTTGGTGGGTAGATCTAGCTTGTAAATTGTGCTCGAGTGCTCGGTGTTGTGCATTCGCCTCTCTGTCCCTCTGTGTGTGTGTGTGTGTGTGTGTCTTTTCCTGACCCCTGTCCCCGGATTTATTTTCCCCGTTATAACCAGAGAGGATGATATATAACGTGAATTTCTGCTTGAGTTTTTGTGCGTTTGTGACCTACTTGTAGAATTGCCTGTGTTGGTTCTAAACCAAAGTGTAGGCTAAGGCTAGCCTAGATCAGATCTATGTAGGCCTAAGCCTAAGTCTCATTGAAAACACACGTCAAGTTGATACCATAGCTCTAGACTAGAGATGCTCGTCCAGTGAAATTAGTTGAGAACAAATTGACCCATTAGACACACATTTTATGTATAATGCGAAAGATAGTGTTGTTTTCAGACTTGACACCGCTTCACTCGGTGGCAATTGACAAAAAGTCAATTTTTGTCAATTTCCACCCTGTCACTCAGTGGCAATTGACGCTACATTTTTATTGGATATTAGTCAGGCCCTCCCCCTGAAACCCCCCTACTCTTGACTTTAACGAACGAAACTACAACATCGCTGTGGATTTGTTCCTGTACGTGTACCCTGATTCAGAGCTGAGATTGCAGCCAAAGTTGTTTCGATTTTGATTGCTTTGACTTTGATTCCAAAGCCAAAGCAAAGACATTCACCACTGTCCTGTGATTGTGTTTCTTCTCTGCACCAGTTTGTGTACACTTCTGTTTAGTCTTTTTTGAGACTTCTATGTTGTGTATTTTGTTCTTTCTCGGGCAAGACTTTACCTGAGTACAGTAGATCTAGATTTAGATCTAGAAATCTAGATCTAGGTTTAGTAGGCTAAGTGTTTTAATTTGATATATCGGGTCTGCTACAAGGCTACATTTGGCTGCGTTTATTTGAACTCGTGTCCATTTAAGCTCTCATGTAGGCTATAGAGACTATTCGGACACAGTTGTCCTTTATGAATGCGAATACCGTACATTGTGGATATTTTTTATGGGCTTTTCTTTCTTTTTGGACCACAGTTTGCGTAAAATTGCATTTAATTTTTGTATTTATAGAATCATGAAAGCCAATTGTGATCGTTTCGTTTGTTGGTGTAAATCGACATGCATGTTTTTAAAGAGAGAAAATTGTTCTTTAGAAGGTTCGTGTCCATGTCTGAATAGACACCCTACATTTACTAGCTACTGACAATCATAATGTCAATAGTTTGCACTTTATTTTAACATTAGGTGTGGCCTTTTTACTATCTTATTGAGAATAGAAGTTGCAGGCGACTGATACTGAAGTTTGTCTTGCAGGATCTTAAACACTGATTCGTCGTTTTTGTTATTGTCCAGTTTGAGGGACTAAACACTCTAAGGATTGCAGCAGAAGTTTACTTTTGATGGTTGATGAAATCTAGAAATACCATTATGATAATATCATGAAAGATTGAGTCCCTTGTTTACCATGTCATAAAAAATTTATGTTTTGCTGAGGACCTGCTTTTATTTGGTTGCTATCCGAAGATTGTCCTGAGTTTTACCAGTCTCAGTGAGTAGACAGATTTAAATCTTTCACTGTCAGATAATTCGATCCTTGGTAGACTTTAAATCGTTTGGATTTCTCATATTTTTATAATAACAAAAGTGTGTTGATTTGCTAAATTGCTTTGCTCAAAATTTCAAAGTGTGATTGAATCAAATTTAGAAGCTCCTTTGAAATGCATCCTTTCGCCTTCCTTTAAATTACAATTTTATTTTCAGTTGATGTTTTTGCATCACATCATGTAGACTTCTTGAGTGGCTTCTCAAATGTCAAATATGTATTGTGAGATTAAAAAAAAAAAATTGGTGGTGGGAGAGAGTTTTAGAAATCACACCTTACTTTACCTTTGCTTTGTAAAATTTTTGGCAAAGTTGACGATTATACAAAACAATTCCTTGAAAGTGAAAGACGATATAGTACTAAGTACCTTGATACAACAGATCTCATTGAGAAACATAATTTCGTATTTTGAGGGGTAGTACATCATTAATAACTTGTGATTACTTTTATATTTTGCGTGGAATAGAAACATAGCATGCTGGTGATGGATTTATAATGGAGGGTAAAAAGTCTCCTGTGATGTTTTCTATCAGCTGGTGACATGATGAAAAGTGTCAATAGTGTCTACTGTCTTGACAACATTGTAGCAAGCAAAAATTTTGTAGTTGGGATGAGATACTGCTTGGCAGAGAAGAGTTGGTTTTGTCAATTCTTGCTTTCATTGAGTGTTTACGAAGTTTTATGAAATGTGCTGCCTTTATCAACTTTATGTCATATATTTTTGTGAATATCATTTGCTCCGGGGTATCTCTGCCTTCTTTCCCACCTGTCTGGCAACTGGCAAGGCTTTAGAAGAACTGGTGCAGTTTGTGGAAATTCCAATGTCTATTTTTAGAGGTGCACACTAATGACACTATTATCCGTATTGTTTTCCAAGAAAAGGCGCTCCTTAGTTGGAACATTGCTTTCTTTGTGCTTGGCTTCGATTTAGGAGATTGGTCTGGAAGAGCAGGGTGTTCAGCACACAGTTGTTGATGTTTCAAGTGAGTTAGATGTCATTTTCTTTGCTGTAATGACAGCTGCATATTTTTTAAAATCATGTAATGCAGCACATTAGATTGATATTTAATGTCAATTGTCCTGTCAGAAGGTTTCAGTGGAGAACTACTTAAATGACATATATATATATATGCATCATTGATGAACAGGGACAACTCATGGCTTGCTGAATTGTTTGGACTTTGCATATAGTGAATCAATGAAATCAGTTTAATATTTGTGTGGGATGTACTGCTATTGGATTAGATAGTAACCATATTATGACAGTTTTATCTGAATGAGAAATCTACGGACGCTTGTCCATTGATAGTGAGGCAGAAATTCTTTTAAAAATCGTGGCATGTGTAAAAATAGCTCCTTGCGACAGGTGTCCTTCTGGTGTAGTGTACTTACTTAGACTTGTGTCTCAGTGACTCATGGCCCACACATTAGTGAGTTTCACACATGTCATCATGCTTCTGATAATAGGATGTTGTGATAAAGCCTTTACAGTTGCTTACTATTGATTGCAATGTGAAGTTTGTGACTATGGTTTAAGTTTCCTTATTGAGGTGTAGTGTAGTGTGGGGTTTCTTTTTGAACAGCTGGTCTTGATGTGCCGTTTTATCTGCTTCCAGCCATTATAGAGTCTGTGTGGTAAATCAGTTTCCTATTTATGAATTTCTATGGCTTATAGAGCAGTTGTATGGTTAGTTGTTCTCCAAAGATCAGTTGAACAAATTTTTGTGGCCACGAAAACTTTCTGCTTGCGAGTTTTTTTTGTTTTTCTGACCTGAATACAATCTGTGCTTGGTGTTTTATTCTTAATCTAATGTTGAAAAGAAAAAGATGGGGGGAACCATGTCAGAATTTTTTGTCATTTCTTAAATGACTAGAGAACAGCCATCACCATTACACTTATTTTACAAAATGCCCATGATCAATTCAATATCGGGTCCTATACATTACAGTTGATGTTGTGTGATGTCTAAGAAACTTGTCTTGTGACAAAATTTTATGCTCGCTGGTGGGTCGAACAATATGTACCCCTGTGTTAAGTCTGGATCCTCATTTTTCACAAATTCTCCTTTCTTACAAGTTAATGGTTTTTCATAGATGAAGAAAAAAACACACCCCTGTCTTCCTCACCCTTTGAGAATGGCTCGTCATGTTGGGTTTTAATGTTGGGCTTTTAATTGAAATGAAAGCTCAGGGATGAAAACTATTGCAGACTACTGTTGTGACTGTTGTACTTACTGGCTGCGCATAATTTTAACTGGGAAGGCTATTATGGACAACACTTAGGGATGGAGGGGGGAGGGGGGGATTCCTTTTTATCTCAATCATGGGCATTTTATAAAACATGTGTAATGGTGATGGCTGTTCTCTTGCCAGATTATTTTTTTGAATGCATGCCAGTTTATCTCCTCTCATTTAGTTTCGGAGATCTATGTTGTTATCTCTCCAGGTCCCATTCATGTCCTCAATTGCTCGTCAGGTGGCACTTGTAAGTTTGTTATAAGTTGTAGGGCAGTGATTTTACTGTGTTTTTTGTATACGCCGAACTTGACAAGCTTTTTATTGTCTTGACTTGTTCCTGTTGAGGAAAGAGAGTGAGATAGAAAAAAAAGTATTTTTGCTTGTGGAATTTGATAGGCCTATAATGTGGCAGTTGTGTTGCGATGACAACATAATGAAGAAGGCTATGGAGGCACTTTTCTTTTTACTGGCTCAGTTGTTTAATTCATGTTTTCATGAATTCTTGGCCTGCTTTCTTTGATGAAGGGCTCCAGTCAGTCGTGATGTTTTTGTTTGCTGCGATGGAACAGACCCTACTACATGAAGAAATATGCTCAACTTAGTCGAGGTTCTCAGATAGTTTTCTCTTGGGTAATGATCCTGTTGCAAAGAGCCAGGAAGTCCTTCCCCAGTCTTTTCTCTCTCTCACTATCTCTGTCTCTTTCTTTTCCCCTCTCTCTGTCTCTCTCTGTCTCTCTGTCTGTCTGTCTGTCTGTCTCTCTCTCTCTCAACATAACACAGATATTGTGTCATAGGTGCTTATTTCTGTACGTTTGCTTTCTCAATGTGGCACTGGCTTGGAAATCATATTGATAAGGAACAAAAAGTATACCCGTGCTGTTTGACAATACCGGGTCCTATACATTACAGTTGATGTTGTCTGATGTCTATGAAACTTGTGACAAAATGTTGTGCTCGCTGGTGGGTCGAACAATATCTTCCCCTGTGTTAAATCTGGATCATCAAATCATCTGTTTCAAATTTTTTTTTTCTGTCAAGAGTGAATAATTCTAGTGATTTGTGCAAACATGCCATTGTTGGTTGTAGAACCAAGCAGTGTTTGTTTAGAATTTGTGATATATACATATGATATGCCTACTTTCAAAATATTTTTACTTGTTTTATGAAAGTGGAAAAAACCCTCAAACTTATGACGTTTCCCCGCCTGAGGTGGATGTTGTGCAAGCACATTCAGAATTCTATTGTGAGTAAATTGTGTTTGTCATTGTTTGTGTGGGTGATTTAAAAAAAAAAGGAAACTTCCCAGTGGTTCCTTTTAATGCTTTTTTCGTATTTAATTTTTACCCAAATTTTTTGTGGATAATAGTGGCAGCTGTTTATCATTTACATTGTTTTTGTTCTCATTGTTCTAATTTTTTACCCTGTCTCTCCATCTTGATTAGCACTGACTTTTCAGAAAACTTCCATTTTGAGTAATTTGTTTTGGAAATGAAAAGAAGGGAGATATCTTTTCTGTCTACATGCAGGTTATAAATTCTGTATAAAATTTCCATGGGTGAAAAAATGATGGAGGAAAAATGCAGTTAAGTTGAAGGAACAGAGATTGCTGAAAGTTATTTCCCTCTGATCTTAATTTTTTTCAGACAGAGCTTGAAAATGTATAGCTTACTAATTTAAATATCAAAGCGGGCTCAATAATGTGTTTTCCTAAAAATATGGATTTTAATTTCAATAGAAATTCTAAAAGGTGGATGGTGCGCTTTTTGTTTTTATAAAGTTTCCAAGCTGTCAGCTTAATTTTTGCTGTCTTTACTAAAATTTCTTCTCTTTCTTTCTTTGAGGTATAGTATAGTAATTTAAGTAGTGAATTGTTGTTTGATCGTGTTGTTCTGGCACTTTTGAATTTGCGTTTTACAGCATGTTGCCACGACTGTAATGGTTCGCTTACAGTTGTAGGTGGTCAGAGGGCCCACTCTGGTAGGTGTCCTATTTCTTTTCTTTCTGTCCGTTTCTTTTCTGCCTCTCTGTTTTATTTTTTTCCTCTGCACTAAACTATGGCCGTTGTCGATGTTCTTCTCTTTTCTAAAACTAAAACAATTGGCTTTCCCCCCACCAACAGCAATACTATCACCAACGAGTGAGGGCCCGTGTCGGCTCCTATTCCTTGTCTGTGATTTTCCCTCACAGCTGTTGCTGGGTTATCAATGGCTCCGTTGTCCAGTGAGAGCCAGAGACTCGCCCCATTTATCACGAGAGGCTGGCGCGTTCCTAGGAAATAGTTTTGACTTCCTTGCCAAATCGTTTTACAGTGACGTGATTTTCTTCAGAGATAGCTGAGAGGCCTTGTCAAAGTCGTCACCCGCCCCCC
>NW_004798497.1:107875-109595 GCF_000002075.1 Aplysia californica | reverse complement strand
CGCGCGCGCGCGCACGCAAACCCCCTACCCAAACAAAACAATTAATGTACCCCCCCCTCCTATACCCACCTTTACACCACCCTTTTTGTCCGTCCCACATTCGCCTCTATGTTATAAATATACCTGCCTGCTAGCATGTTGTACCGGTGCCAAGTGCCAAGTGACCCGATAGAGTCTGTTGACCCCTTTTCTTGCGAAATCACCCTCCGACTTCCGACTCCATTGAATGATATTACATCAGGTATATTATTGCTGCCTTTCTCGCTGACTCGACAGTGTCGTGATTTAAAAGATGTTGCTGTATAGGCTTAGGCCGAATAGGACTAATGTTATTGAGTGAGCTTTTGGCGGGTGCCCTGGTGTGGTTTGTTCTTTCTTTCCTCTCCTATCAAACATCTACGTCCTTGTTCCTCCTCTTCGACACTTAATATGGCCTAATTTCGTTGCCAGTGCTGCAAAATTCGTAATTAAGAAAACCTAAGCTATATTTTTTTATTTCTTTTTTTGTGTTTGTTACTCTCTTGTGTCACCTCTTATCTTCAGCAGTTACATAGCCTAACTGTGGTGCTTGCTAGTGCCGTAAACGCTTTTTAAATAAAACAAAACAAAATGGTTGTTCCGCTGATGAAAGGGGTCGCTCCATTAGCCCAGTTGGTCTACTACTGATGGGACACAACACCAAAACAACCGGAACAAAAACAAAAACAACAGAAACCAACAACAACCACAACATACACAAAAGGGGTGTTGCTGTGAATGTCGAGTAAGTCGAATTGCTATTGTACTGATGAAAGTGACCACTGAAATCCCTGTTCACACGAATAAATGTCAGGACAGAACGTAGAATAGTGCTGTACTATTGCTTCACATACGTTGGTTTTTTAAAATATTTTTTTAAAATTTGTTGGTAACGTCTCTGACAGGCCTGTCTTTCCTACGGACCTTTTGGAGATGGACGTTAAACTCGGAAGCCCCACCTCTTAAATAACCTAATAGTGTTGATAGGGGAAATCAAAAGCATGCCACTTTTGTTTTTCTTTGGCAGAGACATTGTTTCGTGTATGGTTCATTCGAGTAGTTTGTGGTGTTGTTAGTAAGGCGTTTCGCCATTGCACACAGAAGACCCGAGTTTGATTCATCCCCATGTGGAGAGAATTTGTATATGTCATGATATAAATGTAATATGCACATCATGCTTGTTTTGTATTTGTCCTCGTATATGTACGTGTATGCGTGCGTGCGTGTGTACGTGTGTGTGAGCATGTGTGTGTTTAAACACGTACATCATGTACTTTCCTCCCCGTGGGCAGTTATTTGGCGGATAGGAATGCTGAACCTTCGATCGAGTTTTGTTTGTATTGTAATTGACCGTGAGCGCACACAGATTGCGCTGATCCGCAGATACACCGCCCACCGCCTTATCGATCTGGACGCTCAACAACTCAACAGTTATTGAACTCGTGTATCGTCACCTTTCGAGAGATCACGATCGACTAGTAATTTATGCATTATATGTGTCTGTGGGCTAGTGCTTCTTCCTAGCCTTGTTAATTCGGTTCAGTGTACGATACGATCATAATAATATTTGTATACGGTGTCTGTGCTAGAGTGGTCATATATAATAGGCTTTAATTTTGGCTATCTGCTTAGTAGGCTGTGTGCAAACGAAGCAAAAAAAATAAATTATATATCTATATATATATCTATCTATATCTATATC
>NW_004798497.1:104521-105989 GCF_000002075.1 Aplysia californica | reverse complement strand
TCCTCCTCCTCCTCTTCATCCTCCTGTTCGGGTGGTCTCAGGGCTCAACTGGTAGGTCCTGCTTTTTTTTTTTTTTTTTTTACTTGCCTTCTGTTATTTCTGTCTGTCTGTTTTACTTTTTCCCAGCACTAAATGACCATTATTGTACCGTGGTGCTTCTCTTTACTCAAACAAACCTAAATAAACTTCTCCTCCTCTTCGTCCTTTTATTTACTATAATTATTGTAGTGGCTAGTGGTTGGAGGAAGAAACTGATAGAGCTTTCTTTAATTCGCCCTCCCTCTGTTATTTCGGTCTGTCCATTCCCCATCTCTAAACGTCTGTTGCTGATGTGCCCTATTTACTCGGGCTATTGTTTAGCCTTAGACAGAGACTATAATCTTAAAATGTGTTCGGGACTTAAGCCATTGGCTGTCCCTTACTTTCCCTCGAAATTCAGTAATCTCGAAAGCTATTACCTCTCGCATCAGATTCGGCTGTGTCCAGGGAAATGAATCAGTTCGTCCGATTTTGTGTGGTCGAGTCGCGCTATGCCGGCCGATTGAACGTTAGTTCGTTAATTTTGGCGAGGGTGACCAGTTAGGGAGAATGTCTATGGTTGGTCTAAAAACTGCTAACTTTACGTTCATGCGCTCCGTTGTATCAGTTGATATCTTGGACTACAAAGCGGATGGTCTTGGTTCGAATACCATTCTGGGCGTTCTTGAACTTCGGTCGTTTTGTGGAGTTTCCAAGGTTCCCATTCCATTTGGCTCGGTCCGATTGGTAAGGGGTGTTAAACTCATACACTTACTTTTTAATGTTTGGTTTTTATGTAGCACCTCATGTAGATCTATTAGCCCATTGGTAAAATGCTGGACTACAGAACAGGTGGCCCCGGTTCGAATACGAAATGGGAAGTTCTTCTTTTCTTGAGTTGTTTTAGGAAGTTTTTAAGGTTTTCAACCCACCCATTTGGCTCGTTCTTATCGGAGATGGAAGTTAATTTCGGAGTTTATGTATATGCCCTTTGAAGTACCCAACAGTGTTGAAATAGGCGTTAAACTCATACACTTACTTACTAAATGGCCGTTATTGTGTCCATGTGGGTGGTTGGCAGGGGCTTTGGTGTGGTTTGTTTCTTCTTTCCTATGAGTCAGTTGCCTTTATCTCTCCACTGTTTTTCTATGTTCGTTACTGTATTGTAACACCTCTAATCCTCGGCTCTCATAGTATGACCTATTTGTGTTGCAGGTGCCGCAAAACTCTTACTAAAACAAACAAAACAAAACTTGTGTTGCAGGTGCCGCAAAACTCTTACTAAAACAAACAAAACAAAACTTGTGTTGCAGGGGCCGTAAAACATCATGTGCTTCTCTTTGCTAAAAAACTGTCATCAGATGTCGTCAGTGTTATGCGTCGTTTTTCTGGTTCTGCAGGGTCATGAAGATGCCGCTCGCCGGCGTGCATGTGTGTGTGTGTGTGTGTG
>NW_004798497.1:103437-104421 GCF_000002075.1 Aplysia californica | reverse complement strand
AAACCCGACCACACATTATTCACTGTGTGACAAGCGGCGGGTCGCTACACCACGGTCTTCGGCTACACCCAGCAGAAAGGGATACGTGTTAAAAATAGCTCTCCGAGGTGTTGGCTTTAATTTATCGCCGGCCTCCCCGCTGGTCAAGCACGGCTGGGCCTAGACAGTCGTATCTCTTGTCCGGCGGCTGACCACCAGAGGGGACGTTGAGTGATAGGGGAAGGGGTCAACGCCCCCGATCGCCTCACGGAGAATTGTGGCTTTTTAGTTTTCTTGCTTTGGTCAGCACATTGCGAGTGGTTGGAGGGTGTTGCTGTTGGTTGGCTGTTTAATATAGCCGACTTCTCGATTTTTGTTCTGTTGTCTGTTTGTCTGTCTGTCGCCACCACCCTCACTCAATAACCGGGTTTTATATATATATAAAAAGCGAAGTCAAGAGATTAGGGGGTAGACAATTGGTAAGACACGAACCAGGGGCACTGTTCGATAACCTGCACTCTTGTCTTAAAGTAAAATACGTTCTGTCCCAAAGCCAAGTTTGTGTTATTTTTTGTCTACCACCACCACAACAGCAACAACAATATCTCCACCACTACAACAACCAGAACACTACCGCCAGCACCACAACAACAATACCACCATCACACGACAACAATACCACCACCACGACCACAACAGCAACAGCACAAAAAATCCCAGCAACAACGACAACAACAACTGTAATTGTTAACAACAACAACAACAACAACAACAACAACAACAACAACAACAACAACAACAACAACAACCGTGACAGCACAATTCCTCGAGGAGGAACAAACCGTGACACCTGCTAGAGTGATAGCACTAACACTTTGTGGTATGAATAAGCTGCGTTGTCCCACGAGACGGTTTCAATTTTGCGTTGGGTCGTTGGTCTTTGATGTGTGTGTGTGTGTGTTTGTGTGTGTGAGAGAGGGAGGGAGGGAGGGAGGGAGAGAGAGA
>NW_004798497.1:101264-102492 GCF_000002075.1 Aplysia californica | reverse complement strand
GTGTGTGTGTGTGAGAGAGAGTGTGTTTGAGTGTGTATTTGTGTGCGTGTGCGTTCACTGAACGAGCCCTGGGTGGCTGGTGGGTGCTCTGAGCTCTGGTGTGGTTTGCTCCTTCTTTCCTATCAACGTCTGGCGTCCTTATCTCCCCTCCTTCTATTTTGTGTTTGTTACTCTCTTCTAATACCTCTAATCTTCGGGACTCATGACCTTATTGTTTTGCAAATGCCGTAAAACTCTTACTAAAACTAAAAACAGCTCTGAACGTGCCGTTGGTATCATACTGGGCTGTATTATAGTGTGGTTGGACTCGGTTCGATTTCCACAATTGTGTGTTTCGTTTCTGAACTTCGGTTGTTTGTAAGTTGTCATCACTCTCCGCCGACTTGGCTCTGGTTTAAAATTCAGATGTTTTAACGCCCCACCCCCAGCAAAAAAAGTCACAATTTGGATAATCCAGGAGGCGGGCTTTGACTTTTGTTGTCTGTCAGATCCAACCCGGGCAGAGAAGAATACAGCGTCCCAGTAGAAAGGCCGAGGTACTGAATAAACATTCGCTCCACAAGGAAATCGAACTCTGGTGTCCTACTTGCGATGGCGAAGCGCCTTATACTTATAACCACTACACCACAGACGCCGGTAACTTGGCCCTGTCCTATCATATCGATGGGTGTTAAGTTTCGGAGTTGTCGACTTTTAAATGGGATAACCTTACGGTGTCTTTGAAAAGATGTGTCAAACCCGTTCCACAAGGGTGTTTACGTGCTTGCTTTTTGCGCCTGTTTCGCCTGATTCCTTTACTTTGTGCGTCGGATGTGATTACGATACAGGATGTCATTGGCCTAGATAGGTAGATAGAAAGGACTGCGCAGATGACTCATTGCTGACGTAAGAATTGGTTAACGAGTTGGTTGCATGAAGAAGGACTAGATAAAAAAGAAGTAGATTCAGTTTTATTTTTTTCGTTACTGATTGTAAGTCGGGGATCGTGGTGTGACAGGTCGGCTCTTTGTTGTTGGACGAAGGGGGCGGGTTTTTGGAGGGCGCCTCTGATGGTTCGTAACTACTTCTTTCCTTTCCCTCTGTTGTTTCTCTCCGCTTGTCTAGCCTTTTTGGTTTAACGACAGGCAGAAGGGCGCGAACTTACATGGTGGGTGGTTGGAGGGAGCCATTGGTAGGTCCTGCCTTTATTTTTCTCCCTCTTGTTTTTCTCTATCTGTCTTACCCCCCC
>NW_004798497.1:99966-101158 GCF_000002075.1 Aplysia californica | reverse complement strand
CACACACACACACCACCACCCCTTTACCCTGAATGACCGTTATTGTGACGATGTGCATCTTTATACTCAACCAAACTCACAAGCAGATGGCTACTGGGTCAGAAAAGTCTTGCCTTTTCTGTACACTTAAGTAACCGTTATAGTGTTAATGTGCTCCTATTTACTCAAACTCAAACAGACAAACAACCCAACAACAACAACAACAACAACAACAACAACAACAACAACAACAACAACAACAACAACAACAACAGCAGCAACAACAACAACACGAAGAAGAAATGAGTTCGGTGCCCGTTCGGGAGATGCTGTTTTATCGAGTGTCTCCGTCTTTTTGCGTTTTAAAAAGTCCGGTTTGGCACTGGCACACAGACAGGGTCGAAACAACCGCCTTCTTATAATGATCCTAAATGTGTCGATGGGGTGTAAAACATGTACAGCCGTTTACAGCGGCTAATGGAGTAGCTATAAAACGTAAGCTGAGTTATTATTTAGCTAGAGGAATATTGTAGCCCCCCCCCCTTTAAAGTTATTACATGTATTTCCTTTAGCCACTGGCCTGCCGACTTAATGACCCTGTCCCGTGTCTGAGATATATGGGGTCTCTAAGTCCAGGTGCCCTTTGCGAATGGGATCGGGTCGGGTCGGTCGCCCGACTCGTTGCTTAAAAACAAACGTGTTTGTTTTTTGAGGCGACGAGTCCGGCGCGATCGGCTTGTGTCACGATAGCCGCTTTGCGCCCTCAATCTGGCAAGAAAACTGACGCAATCCCACCTGATCCCCCAATAGGCACCCCAAGTCTCTGGAGGAGCCTTCCCTATCGCAGCCGGTTCTTCTCACTGCTTCTCTTATTCTTTCGTCTCCAAAAGTCTTTTGTGGATAGTTGGCGAGTGCTCTATCCAATCTTGTTCATTTTCTTTCCCGTCAAACATCTACTGTCCTTATTTCTCCTTTTTTTTCTCGCATGTTACTCTCTAGTAACCCTTCAAATCTTCGACACATATATGACCTTATTGTGATGCAAGTGCCTTAAAACTTCTATTACTAAAACTATGAAAAAGGAAGTCATTTACTTTTATGTTGTTTAACCGAAATGAGTGAACAGTTCCCCATTGATGTTCTAAATACCCCTTGTGCCCGTGTCCCAACAGCACCGACCTGGCCCTCCATGCTGTGGCTCTTTTCGTCATTA
>NW_004798497.1:96407-98592 GCF_000002075.1 Aplysia californica | reverse complement strand
GGGGGGGGGGGTGATACTTAGACTGCATGCATTGCCTGCTCAGCTGGGCTTATAACCCCAACCCCACCCCCACCGGCGCCTGTGGTGAGTGTGTGGCGCTTCGCTGTCGTACACAGAATACCCCAAGTTCGACTCCTGCGTTGCGAGCATCTTTTAAAGCCAGTACGCCACCACACTGTATATATCGGTCTTTGTGCTGGGACGTTGCATTCCTCTCAGCCAAGGTTGGTCTTGACAGACAGGTTCGAAGCCCACTCCTAAATGATCTAAAAGATCTAAATTGTCTCGACGAAGGCGTAAAGATCCCCCTCCGCTCTCCTCCCCGAAAAACAAAAAAACAAATAAATAAAAAACTAAAGCGACAGCCTTCGTGGTGAGATAGCCGAAAGAGATAGGCCAATAATTATTGTTGTCGTTTCGGCTCCTACGATGAGCAAGGGATCGGCTGGCGAACGTCGAACGACGGCGGTTTAATGAAACAACAGCTTACAACTAGATGTACGCGCGAGTCACTGCAGTCGCGGCAGCAGACGGCGACCTTTCCCTTAACCCCTTCCATGACCTTGTTCGGACGTCTGAAGCGCTGACGGACTTTCTCGGGCTTTTGACCTTGAACTTGCCGCGAGCAGAAACATTGTCGCGAAGATAGGAGGGGGGGGGGGGTTTGTTGTTTCGTTTTGTGAGCAGAACCTCTCCGTCAGTCAGCACCAAAGAGGTAAGTTTGGTCAGCACAGTGACTGGAAGGGATTAGCCAATTATTGTGGAGAAGGAAGTGGATTTTGAAATAAAACAATGGGTCACGTGACGTGACGTGACGTGCACGCACAAACGGCGGGAAACATTACCGTGATAAGTGTTACTCACTCACCACGAACATGCTTTTTGCCCCGTACACCGACTCTGCTCACTCGAGGAGGTATTTATTGAAAACAGTCTGGGGGAATCTTGCCACAAACTCGGCAAGCGGACCAGTTAATGTTAAGGAGTTACTTACTTCAGCCTGATTCCGTCTCTCTGTGAATGATTGCTGGTTCTGTGTATATATATATATACTACGTTATAATGCGATAAAATTGTTGACGGTTAATTCTGGCAAGTGTCCCTGAAAAAAAAAAAAGAATCTGACAACTTTCCCCGAGGATATTAATTAGTTTAACGTGTGTGGATAGCCCTCATCTGAGCGGTGAGAAGAGGGTGCCTGTTGTACGGCCGTCGTCTGCTGTGTGGGCCGCGCGGACCCGTCAGGCATGATGGGCACCAACGTGAGCCTGGTAGCCGTGGAGCGATTCGAGACAGTACGGACATTCTTATTGTTTAATTGTTGTTTGGGAAGGACTTCCGTAACGAGCGACCACCCCAACAAACACAATAAAGAAGAGACCTAACCCTACCCCTACCCCTAACCTTACCCCTACTACCCCTAACCTTACCCCTACTACCCCTACCCTTACCCCTACTACCCCTACCCCTAAACCTGACCTTACCCCTACCACTACCCCTAACCGTCTATTCTACTCTTGTCTCATAGTGGTCGCTCGTTACGGAAGTCCTCCCGTTTTTTGTTCTTGTTTGGTTGTTGGTTTGTCGGTCCTTTCGGAGATGGAAGTTTAAACTCGGAGGTCCCGCCTCTTAAATAACCTAATAGTGTTGATAGGGGCGTTAAACCTATACGAGTTGATTTTTTAAAAGGAATTTCGTTACGAGCGAAGAACACCGTGAAATAGATGTATGTGTAGGGTTTGGGTTAGGGCTAAGGTCTGGGTTAGGGTTTGAGTCCTTCTTTGTCGTGTTTGTTGGGATCGCCGCAAGTTACGGAAGTTCTCCTATGCTATCGGTTCTATCGGGTTTATTCCTTTTATTAACCTCTGTAAATTGTAAATCTTGTGTGTGAGTGCTTGGGGGGTGCTACCGGTAGGTCTTACTACTTACATTTTCCTTCCCCCCCCCTTCCCCCACCCCTAAATGACTTATTGAATCGATATGTGCTTTTCTTTATTTAAAGAAATCAAAAGGTGTTGAAAGGAACCCATAATGGACCTATGTCATACACATCTTCTTTGCACCGAGCAAGCAAACGTTTGTTTTGTTTCTTTTAAATTCCTATTAACAGCTGCTGTTGTGGATGGTTGGAAGACGCCCCAGACAAGTTACATTTCTTTACTCTTTCTCTTTTCTTGTTCTGCCC
>NW_004798497.1:94768-95924 GCF_000002075.1 Aplysia californica | reverse complement strand
GGTGCTCGGTGAGGAAAGAGTGAAGAGACATTAGACATTGATCACATCAATTGTGGGAGGAGAAAGAGAACTGTGAGAGTTTAGAGGTTGAAGAAAGATGTGACGTTTACTATGATAATTGTTTCGATTAATTATCTCTTGCTAAAACATACCGAAATGTATAATTTCTGCAACCCGATCATTTGGGGTGTGGTGGTGTGATATGCCTCTATAGACGCATGCCGGCTGCAGAAACATATCGATATGCCCCGGAAGAGTAGTACTAGTGCTCTAGTGCTCTATTACAGCTCTGTCAATAGTTACAGAACTGCACTAGATAGTAGGTTTTGTTTGTCGGGGAGTAGCGAGGTTGTGTGCACGTTTACAACGCCAAACCCAGTTTGATAGATTATCAATTATCAGCGGAGGCCTCTCTTACAGTGGGTGTCATTTTCTGTTCCGTCTTTGTGTGGGATTGTCCTTGAACTTTGTGCGTGGTTGGAGGGCGCCACTAGAAAGTCTCATTCTCCCCCCCCCCACCCCACCCTTTCCTCTGTTTTTTGGTCTTGTCTTTTTACCTATACAAAGAGAAGCGGGTAGTTGGAAAGCGCCATTGAGTGGTAGGTAAATGCTACTTTTTTTCTTTCTCTTTTCTTTCTGTCAGTTTTTACTTTTCTCCTGCAATAAAATAAATGACCGTTATCGTGTCGATGTGCTTGTAAATTTCTTCGTTGCCCATGGAGGGGGGGGGGGGATGTCTGAACTGGCTTGGTATTTCTTTTCCTTGCTTTCTCTGACGTCTAGATACGCGTTTTGACTGGTTGGTGGATGATCTAGTGTTGCTAGTTTTCTCCTTGCGATGTATTACTTTTTGTTTTATCACTATCACGTTTGTGACGAAATGTTGTGCACCTGCTGTCTCAAAGTAAACAACGAATCGGGTCAATTGGAGAATGAGTGTGTTATTCTTCTTTATTTTTTTTTTCAGGTAACCGACTGAATTGAAATTTATTGGCCTAAATAAAATGTTTTGTTTTTAATCGTTTCAGGCTTCCACTTCGGAGGACGACTCAACAAAGGTACGTTTTTGTCTTTTTGTGTTACGCCAATGTGCCTTTGCTATGTCGTGTTTTTTGTGTTTTTGTTAATTTGTGTATGCTTGTTTACCCCCCCCCCT
>NW_004798497.1:93252-94191 GCF_000002075.1 Aplysia californica | reverse complement strand
CCCCCGCTTGTAATGCCGGTTTCGTTGAACAATGATCATTGCGGTGTTACTTACAGCATCTTCCGCATCATATTCAATGAAAACAGCTTACACTGAACGTATATCGACTGTTTTGCGTGACTCCGCCATACGCTGTTTCGAAAAAAGATGTATGACGTAGACTTACAGTACACTGAGCTGTCGATATATTAATGGCTTCCTCAGAATCACAGTTATGTCTTCTCAGTACCCAGTTTCGAGAAATTTGAAGTAAAAACTTTTGGGTTTCATAAGTCAAGCATTTTCAAATGCAATTCTTAGAATATCTTGGTAACGTCTCCGAATAATCTTACGATTTTGATAGAGCAGATAGAACATTTTGGTTGTTGACCTCATGGTCTTTGTAACTCAAAACAGCGAAAAAAAAATGTCAGATAGAACTTTGTAATTCTTAGGTAGCAACTATGTAGAATTTATGTTGTACGTACAGGCACAGGTGGTTGAAGGGTCCCACTCTTAGGCTCAACTTTCCTGTTTTTGGCTCTGATGCTTGTCTTTTGACTGGCGACTGTGGTATAGCGGTTGGGTTCTTTACCGTTGCACGCAGAAGAGAGTTCGATTCCCGTGTGGGGAGGAATTGTATCATCGAGTATCTCCGTATTTCTGCTGCTGAGATATTGTACCCCTCTCAGCCCGGGCTGGCCCCAACAGGCAGGGTTGGAAGCCTGTCTCCTAAATAATCTAAATTTTGTCGATGAGAGTGACAAAAAGCATATATTTTTACATTTTCATTTTACTATGTCCTTCTAGTTTTTTCCCTACTCTGAATGACGGTAATTGTTTTATTATGCTTTTCTTTCCTCAAACTAGGCCTAGCTTACTTTATAGAAAAGGCAAGAGTAACTTTTCGACTGCGCTCCCCCCCCTCTCCCTCTCTCTTCCCCCCTCTCTCTCTCTCTC
>NW_004798497.1:90876-92757 GCF_000002075.1 Aplysia californica | reverse complement strand
GCGCAGGCGGGGACAAACGGGAAGGAAAGCATCGGTCAACAATCTTAAGTGCTCCCTGATTTTGCTTCACGGTGACCGTTCCAGAATCGAGCCTAGTCGTTGATAACGGTCGATAATCGGACTCCTGGTGTGTTCCACAGCACTCGGACCACGGGGGCTGGGCCGCCTTTTTCCCCTTCTGTGCTGCTATTTTGGGCCTAATTCTCCTAGCCTGCCCTGCCATGTCCTACTTTTTTTCTGGAATGATACTATACTGTACTGCTGTAAATCTGCTTCCTGGCCCAGCGTGTGGATGGTTTTGCGGGTGCTCTGGTGTGGTTCGCACCTTCTTTTCTATAAAATGTCCGTCGTCCTTGTTTCTCCTTTTTTGCTTTCTACTCTCTTGTAACACCTCTAACCTTTGGCACTTATATATGACCTAATTGTGTTGCAAGTGCCGCAAAACGCTTACTAAATCTTAACTAAAAACACTTGCTGTCAATCTGCTTCCTGGCCGGGCATGACGTAATAGTAATAGTAATTGTAATCGCCGGACTAGTCGCGCGTAAGTGCCGAAAAGGCTATCTGGCTTAACGTAGCTAAGCTTAAAAGGGTTTGTTAATTATAATGTCGCGCCACTGGAGTAAGTAGTACGGGTGGTTTGAGGGCGCCACTGGTAGGTTCTACGTCATTACTTATTCTCCCTCTTTTGTTTTTGTTTTTTCCTTGGCTCTCGGCATTGCTTTTTCTTCTTTTTAAAGGCAATATTTACGTGACGAAGATTAGAAGTATTGCAAGGGAGTAACAAACACTAAATAAGAGAGATATATGGACGTTAGAAGTTTGATAGCAAAGAAGGCAACTACACCACAGCAACCGCCAATCACCCACCTTTATTCTTTTTTTTAAACAAAGAATTATAATTACATCGATTGGCTTCTCTTAATGCTAAGTAATTTGTAGTTCCTGTTGGAGATGGACGTTACATTCGAAGGTCCCTATGCCTTACTGTTGAAAAGGGCATCAAAACCTATGCAATGACCAAACTAAGCTGTAGAAGACTGTTGTGGTAGGTAGTAGGTATGCTCAGCCCTAGTATGGTGTTTTTGACTCGCGTACAGAATGGCTATAACTGACAGAGTAGTCATCAACATGGTGTACGTCAATCTTCAGTCATAATTCTAAACGCTATTATATATAGTGGGTCATTTTGAATACGGTCCATCGACTGGGGTGTTTGTCGTCTCGGAGGCGAGGGCGAGGGCGAGGCTCCTGGTCAACCGATCGACAGGGAAAGTCGATAACAGGAAGACAGTGAGTACTAGGGAGGAAAGATGGCCCCCCAGAGAAATAATTGCGGGGTGCGCGAGAGAGGCACTCTGCCGTCGGACAAAGCCTAGTCCCTTGGTGGGTGGTTAGCGGGTGCTCTGGTGTGGTGTGCTCCTTCTTTGCTATCGTAACACCCATCTTCCTCATCTCTCCTCCTCTTATTTGTACGTTTCTATCTTGTAACACCTCAAATCTTCGGCGCCCTTGGTTGGAGGGCGTCACTGCTGGGGCCTACTTTTTCCCCTCTTTCGTTTGTCTATCTGTCTTGCCTCTTTCCTGCACTGAATGCACGTTATTGTGTCAGAATGCTTCTCTAACCCCCGCGCTTATATGACATAATTGTGTTGCAAGTGCCGTAAAACTACACTTCCTAAAACTAAACGGGAGTCCCTTGTTGAGACGGCAGACTGTGTAATGTGTTATGTCCACTGGCCAGCTAGGGGTACGGTACTGTTGTAGTGAGATACATTGGGTCCATTTGTTGTATGTAAGCCTGCTTTACAAATAAATGTGACCCCGGCTCGGCTCCAATGTGACCCCGGCTGGCGCCGCTGCTTGAGAGAGAGAGAGAGA
>NW_004798497.1:86588-90040 GCF_000002075.1 Aplysia californica | reverse complement strand
AGAGAGTGAGAGAGAGTGAGAGAGTGAGAGAGAGTGAGAGAGAGTGAGAGAGAGTGAGAGAGAGAGAGAGAGAGAGAGAGAGAGAGAGAGAGAGAGAGTGCTTGTTTTGTTGTGGGCTTCTATAGAGGAGGCTACACTGTGACCCTGACCTCCCAACAGCGAGGATTAACCCTTTACGTGCCACACTGACTCTCAATGATAATATTCGTATCTGCTCGCAGCGGGAAACTATTAAAAACATTTTTCTTTTAAATTGCCGGTTTCGTTAACCTTGTGGTGTCTGATGTCTGTAGATTACTAGTTAGCCTAGGACCCTTCACGTTCTCATACTATCTCTCTTAGCGTCAAGGTTAGACCCGTGGGTGGTTGGTGGGTGGTCTGGTGTGGTTTGCTCATTCTTTCATATCAAACTTCTGTCGTGGGTGGTTGGCGGATGCTCTGGTGTGGTTTGCTTCTTCTTTCCTATCAAGCGTCTGTTGTCGTCTTTATCTCCCCTTCTTCATTTTCATGTTTGTTACTCTA
The DNA here is from genome assembly GCF_000002075.1 of Aplysia californica. Taxonomy (NCBI): domain Eukaryota; kingdom Metazoa; phylum Mollusca; class Gastropoda; order Aplysiida; family Aplysiidae; genus Aplysia; species Aplysia californica. Next base: position 89,518 of record NW_004798497.1, on the reverse strand, counting down.
TAGTAACACTTCTAATCTTCGGCACTTATATGATCTTTATTGTGTTGCAAGTGCCGTAAGACACTTACTAAAACTAAAACTAAAACTTCTATCATCCTTATCTCTCTTCCTCCTTCTTAGTGTATGATACTCTCTCGTCACCCACCTAATATGACATTATGCAGTTCCGAGCGCCGTAAAACTCCATACTAAACTAAACCTAATCTTCGGCACTTATATGACCTTTATTGAGTAACAAGTGCCGTAAAAATCTGACTAAAGCTAAAAACTAAAGGCTAGACCCTTTGCCGTCGCACTCGAAAGACATGAGTTTGATACCCACTAGGGAAGTCTCTCTTTTTTTATCGTGCATTTTCGTCTTTCTGCTAGAATGTTGTATCCCACTCTTTGCCGGCTTGGCCCTGACAGGCAGGGTTCGGGCAATCCGCCTCCAAAATGACTTTTATGTTGCTTGGGGCCTGAAACATAAAAAGTCAAATCTTGATAGCTGGAGTTGGACTATTGCTCTGAATGATATGGGGTTTGAAGTCACTTTACACACACGATTGGGGGTTTCAGAGGTGCGATATCCAAATCAAACGTTCTTCGGACCGATCCTCATAGGTGAATACTGAACATTTTTTAAATGTACGTTTTACGACCCATCGACACAATTTAGATGTTGGAGGAGTGCTCACCGACCTTGCCTGTCAGAGCCAGTCGATTTGCTTCTCTTTACTCGAACATACAGTAGGGAGTTTCAAAGGTGCGACATCCAATTCGGAAGTCTTGACCGATCCTTTTAGAATGTGAATTATGTCGAAGAACGGTTAACCTGACTAACATCAGCAACTCAAACCAGGGCATTTCGTATCGCTGTTCCAGCGTGATACTAAGTTAACGGTCGGCGTTTTAAAGTTTCAAAACTGTCGTTGAGGGCCATAATATACTATACCATACTGCTGTGAAATGGTAAGGCCTTTGGCTCAAGTTATTGGATACCCCGAGGGGGAAATGAGAGAGCTTGGAGTTAATTCCACAGAGCTTACGGTAAGTGTATGGCCTCCGGTAGTATAGGATACTGACCCGTTCTCTGCCTATGTGTTTTTTGTTTTGGTTTGTTTGGTTTGTGTTGTTGATGCGTCGGCGGGAGGGTTTAGAAAGGCGTATGTATTGTTATTCCTCCCCCTCAGTGTGTGTGAAACGGCTCGAAGTGTAATGTAAACCTTTGTTTATTGCCATTATGCTGAAGTAGGACGACAATGGTTTATTTTTACCCCTCGGCGAACGATGTTTCTATAAGGGGGAATGTTACATGGTTACTTGCTACTTGTTCATAAGCTTGCTACTGGTGCCGGTAAAATGTAGCAGTTAGCCATGGGTGGTGGCGGTGGATGGTCTTGTCCTTCTTTCCTATCAGGCGTCACTGTCTTGTAAGTCCTACTTTTTCTCCAGTGCTTGAAATAGTGTCGGTGGTTTTACGCCCTCATGGACATAATTTAGCTCGTCTTGGAGGCGGTCTTAGACCCTGCCTGCCTGTGAAGACCAACTTGGACTGAGAGGGATGCAACGTCCCAGCAGAAAATCTGGTGTACATGTACTCGATAAAAGATTTTCTTCACTCAGGAATCTTAATCATCTTCTGCGTGCGGGGAAGGTGCCTAGCCGCTACACCACAGACGCTGGTCATTGGTTGTTTCTTTCCTTTTCCTTTCACTAAATGACTCTCTTTTTGTGTGGACATACAATGTACTTCTCTTTTAAAAAAAACTACCGTTGATCAAAAACTGAATCGATAGTTCCGTAAAATAACTATTCAAACAAACAAACCAAACTACAATGTGGGTTACTAGAGGGCGCTCTGGTGTAGGTTTGCTCCGTCTTTCATGTCAAATATCTGTCGTCCTTATCTCTCTCTCTTCTGTTCTCTGTATATAATTATGTTGCTCTCTAGTAACACTGTTAAATATTCTACGCGTATATAACCTATTTGTGTTGCAAATGCCGTGGAACTCTAACTAAAACTGTACTAAAATTAGGCTATTCGGATTTTTCTGTGCCGCTGTCGAGCTTTGTGCGCTCTGTGCACACTTGTTGCAAGTGTTATATTTCACCTCTCCGTGATAAATCTTGGTCACCCTCTTGTTCGCCTTTCGCTTTGCAGTGCCCATTTAAGATATCGTGTGCCTTGCGAAGTGAAGCGAGTTGGTTGGAGGTAATCAGTGGTAGGTACTGTTTTTTTTTCTTTCACTCTGTTGTTTCGGCCTGCCTTATTTTTCCCCTCTGTTGAAAGTCCCGCGAAACTTTTACATTAAATATGTTGTCTTGTCTTCTACCCAAACATCCGTCGTCCTCATCTCTCCATCTCCTTTTATTTGAACAGTTTGTTTCTCTTGTAACAGCTTTCATCTTCGGTGCTTCTATGACCCGTTTGTGTTGCAAGAACCGTAAAACTTTTACCAAAGCTAAAATGTTTACTTTTTCTGTTCCCTTTTGTCTTGTAAAATCTCTTTCCCTTTCCCAACACTAAGTGACGGCTATCTTGTAGAATGGCTTCTCTTTATCATGACAACTAAAATTAAACAAACTTTCTAGCTCCCAGCATGACTTAACGACGGTTAACTTGTCGCGTCCACTCGATGTTCTTCTCTTTACGAAGACAAACTTTCTTGCCCGTTCCCCGCTCGAAATAACGGTTATCTTTTCGATGCCCCTCTCTTTCTTAAAACAAAACAAACAAGTCTAATCCAAATGTGTTCCCTTGGTACAGGGCCGAGCTTATCACAGAGAAGATGTGGCCGGCGCGACTCTGGACTAGGCTACAATAGTGTTGTTTATGAAAAGCACATGTCGCTGTTCTCGCGGTGTCTCACTGTCAGGAGGCGCCTGTGGCGATGATGTCATTGTTGTTTACTTCACCTTTGACCCCGCCGAGCTAGTGGTCGGTCCCG
>NW_004798497.1:84101-85509 GCF_000002075.1 Aplysia californica | reverse complement strand
GAATGGTGCCTATTATTGGTCTTTTTCCTTTTTTTTACGCTGTTTGTCTGGCTGGTGATTGGTGGGTGCTCTGGTGTGGTTTTTCTCCTTCTTTCCTATCAAACAGCCTTCGTCCTTATCTCCCCAAATTGAGTCGATAGTGCTGTAAAACTCATACTCAATCGATCAATCAACCAACGTTATATCCCCTCCTTTTTTCTTTCTTCCTCTCGAGTAAGATATCTAAATCTTCCGCACAAATATAAGACCTTTTAAGAATAAAGGAGCATGCAGGGACCACAAAATGAATGCAGAAACTTGTGTAGAAGCATGAACGTATACGGATGGGTGGAGGGCGCCACTTGTTGGTTCTTTTCCTTTTCTTGTACGCTGTTTGTCTGCTTGTGGGTGGTTGGAGGGCACTGCTATTATATCCATTTTTGTTTTTCTTTCACTCTGTTTCTATCTTGGAAGATGTTTGGCGGGTGCTTTGGTATGGTTTGTCCTTTCCAATCAACCAGCTATCGCCTTTATCTCTCCTTTTTAATATTTGTTACTCTCTTGTAACACTTCTAATCGCAACTCTTACTTTACTACAACAAAAACAAAAACTCTCATTCGGCACTTATATGACCTAATGTTGTGTTACAAGTGCGGTAAAACTTTTATGTGGGTGGTTGGCGGGTGCTCTGGTGATGGTGTTGTTTGCTCCTTCTTTCCTATCAAACATCTATCGCCCTGATCTCCCCTTCTTTTTTGGTTTGCTACCCTCTTGTAACACCTCTGATCTTCTGGCGCTCATGTGACCTTATGCAGTTGCGAGCGCCGTAAAACCTCTATTAATTAAAAAACAACAACAAATAAACACCTACTCCATCATCCTCACTCATAATAATAAAAACATGTCTTTCTTACCTTTTCCCTGCACGAAATGCCCAGTTGTTGTTTTTTGTGTGTTTTTTTTGGTTTTTTTTTTTGGGGGGGGGGGTGCTCTTGTATTTTTATAATGTACATATAGATTCATGTTTGTATGTTATTATGGGCGCATAATGAAAGTGAATGGCGCTCGCCAGTTCTCGTTTACTATAGACCACGAGGTTGATGACCGCTGTACAATGTTTTGCCAGCTCTTTTTTTTCTTTTTTTCTTTTTCTTTTTTCCCCTGTTATTCTCCTCTTGTAATTACCGGAGACGTGTCCCTTGTGCCGGTCGGAATGTGTGCTGTAATGTGATGTCAGGTCGCCCAGCGCCGGGCCCTGTGTATGGGTTGACGTTACGGCTGTTTGCTCTTTGGGACGGGTTCGGGGACTAAAGCATGATGATTAATATAATGATAGTGATGAGATGATAGTGATGTTTGAAATTATTTGTGGTGGTGGTGGTGGTGGTGATAGTGAGGGTGGTGATGGTGGTGGTGGTGGTGGTGATA
>NW_004798497.1:81878-83130 GCF_000002075.1 Aplysia californica | reverse complement strand
CTGTGACTGAACCCACAAAATAATTTCAAATGCTAACAGGGATCCGGCGTTCGAATAGACACCAAATCGATTTTGGACTTAGGTATTGTTTGTGGTCAGGGACCAACTTTCTGCCTCTGTCCCTTTTCTTAACCTGCTCTACAGTGTGACCTTCCCGTAAGCCGGCATTGTGTCCGTGTGCGTCTCTGTACTCAAACACATAAAAACTTGAAACTCTTGGAATGGAAATAGAGACAGAGAATGGGGAATGTAGGAATGTGGGCCGGTTTTGGGGGGGGGGGGATAAAAGTAGGATCGGGAGAGAGAGAGAGAGAGAGAGAGAGAGAGAGAGAGAGAGAGAGAAAGAGAGAGAGGAGGGAGGGTTATCCCTCAAACTTTTTTTTTTACAAAGGGTGCTATTCATCGGGTGGTGGGTGCGTTTGTGCGTCATCATTATAAAACCCATCTGTCAAGCATGGTGGTGAAATCAGGCTCACTAATTTTATACCTGAAACCAGACAACCCCTACCCTTTTCAATCTCAAGTATCTCGACTTCTATTCAAGATAGATGTCGATGGACATTATTTTCATCGAAAGCAAGGCAATTGAACAGGCTTTACGATTGTACAAAATAATAACTCCACATGCCCAAAACTTGACGAGCGCCTTATTCCACCGCGTCGTGACTCATATTTAGTTTAGTTTTAGTAGAGGTTTTACAGCGCTCGCAACTGCATACGGTCATAAGCGCCAGAAGATAAGAGGTGTTACAAGAGAGTAACAAACTTTAAAAAGAAGAAAGGGAGATAAGGATGATAGATGTTCGATAGGAAAGAAGGAGCAAACTACACCAGAGCACCTGCCAACCACCCATGACACACATTTCGCCAGCAAGCTGTTCATGTTCTCTAAGCTCAGAAAGCAACTTTTTTTTTTCAGGAATAACAAAAGTCTGTTTCATTCTTTTAAGTAGTACATGTACGCGTATATCTACAATATGCTATCCCAGTGGTTTTATGCACAACGCATAATTTAGCAAAATTTGATAATTTTTTGCATAATTTCAGATTATTTTCTTTCATCATTCTTTGTTAAAATTAACAGAAATGCATAATTTCACATTTTTGGGCTCAGTTTGCATAATTTCAGAATTTTTCTTGCTTAAAACGACGGGGACAGAATATGTACAACATTTTTTCAAAATTTTGAATTTGATTTTTGGCAAAATACTTCTCGAGCAAATACACTTGATACCGCAGATTAATAAACTGC
>NW_004798497.1:79646-80780 GCF_000002075.1 Aplysia californica | reverse complement strand
GGGGTTAGAGCAATGTTGTGCTATACATATTATGTGTACAATCTCAATACAATTCAACTCTTTGATCTTTGTGTAATATTTGTTTCACGTTCAGCTAAGCTCAGTCGTGATTAGATGGCGTCGGTGGCCAAGTGGTTAGGCTACCGGACTCGTAATCGTGAGGTTGCGGGTTCGGGCGTTCGAGCGTCAGCTCGGTCCAACGTTGTGTCCTTTGGAAAATCACTTTACACGAAGTTCCCCTTTGGCGTAGTCCTTTTAAATACATGTAACTTACTGTTGATAGGGGCGTTAAACCTATACCATTTCACCGGTCGTGATTAGGCTCGTGTTAGTGGGTGAGGCTAGGTGCAGGTGGAGGAGGGTGCACTGTTAGGTTCTGCTTCTTTTACTTTCCGTCTGCTGTTTCTGTCTTGTCTTCCCTTTTCCCTCAGCAATGACTGACGCTGTAATCATGTCGTTGAAATGGGTGGTTGGAGAGTGCCAGTGGTAGGCTCCACACCTTTGCTGCTCTTGTTTCTCTCCATCTTGACCTGGTGTTTTGTGGTATAGCGGTTAGACGCCTCGCCGTCGAACACTGAAGACCCCGAGTTTTGTTTCCGTGTGGGGAGGAGAAATCTTTATTAATTTCCCCGGTCTTTCTGCTGGGACGTTGTATCCTCTCAGCCCCGGTTGGCCCTGCCACTGATGGTCATAGCCTGCCTCCTACACAATGTACTATATCACATTACATATAATTTAAATTGTGTCCATGAGGCCGTAAAAACATCGACATGAGAAAAGGGACGGACTGACTCTTTAGTCCTATTTTCCCCCCTTAGCACTAAATGACCGTTATTGTGTCGACGTGCTTCTCTTTACCGACCCCAGCAAAGTCGATGTGCTTCTCTTCCCTCAAACTCTGAAGTAGGCTAGGTAAACCACTGACCTATGTAATGCAGCCTGTGGTTTGTGGCTTTGGGAAACAGTTGAAAGGACAAAAGGTTTTGGTCGTCTGGCTGTCGCGAGTGTCATTGTTCTGCCCCAGGTCCTCTTCCCGCGGCGCTGAAGTGGAAATTCTTTAGATATTTATTGTACGATGTTGATGGAGACGCTGTTTTTGTCGTTGTACCACTAGTACTGGTCTCTGTTGTGGGC
>NW_004798497.1:77115-78480 GCF_000002075.1 Aplysia californica | reverse complement strand
AAAAAAAAAACACAACCAAAAACAAACAACAAAAAAACAAAACCACAACAACAAAACAAACAAAAGCTATCAAAACCAAACAAAACAAACGAACAACAAAAAATACCAGATGGCTCGTTATCGTTTCCATAATATGCTTCATTTTGTTTCGGCTCTTTTCAAATTAAAATCCAACGAAGGATTCGGGTGGTCGGAGGGCTCCACTGGTCGGTCCAAATTGATTTACTTTCCCCATCTGTTTTCTTGATTCTCTTCGTCTGTCTACCTTACCCCCCTCCCTCCCTCCTCTTTGCACCGGGTGGCCCTCCGCGGTGTGGACGTGCTATTCTCTACCCAAACTCCCGACGCTTCATAACGTGCATGGTCCAGGTTATACCAACCAGCCTGCCTATTTTCCCCATCGAGCGGTGCTACTGACGTACCATGTCTTAAGGCCATTTCCAAAGGGGGGATTTGCACAGTAAAATTGTGAGTGGGCTGATTGATCAATGTCATGCTTATACTGTGCCGGAACAACATAGACTAGAGGGTAGTACTGCTTTTTCTTCCATCATCCTTACTATCTTCATTTTCCCTCTACTTCTTTTGTATGTTTGTCTCTCTCTTGGAACTGTTTCCGGGTTGCCTTGATAGTCGAAGCAGACTTAGTGCTGTTGAGGCTAGAGAGGTGAGCAGGGTAAGCCTGATTCCCCGTTTGGACTTTTCTGTTGACATCCACCCCTTGGCGCTCATGTGACCTTATGCAGTTGCGAGTGCCGTAAGACCTTACAAAAACTAAAAACCTCGTGGCGCTCATGTAACCTTATGCATAAATTGCGATCGCCGTAAAACTTTACTAAAGCAAACAGCATGTATGTTCCCCATCGAGCCCACTCCCCAGTTAAAACAGCGCGGCGGGTAGCCGGGTGGTGGGGTAGATCTAGTTTGTTTGCGGATGTCTATGGTGGTGGGGAACGCGCTCTTCGTCACCTCTCACTTCTCACGGGCGTCTGTCATTGACGTGCGCTGGAGGTTCAGGAAATCAGAATTCTTGTCTGTCTGTCTGTCCGCCCGTCCGTCTGTTCGTCCGTCCGTCCGTCATTTTCTTATCTCTGTTCTCTCTTCCACCCCTCTGTTCTCTCTCGCCCCTTGGTTTGCCTTCGATGCCGTCCCATGACCTAATGATGTTAATGCCATAGTAGTCTCAATTAATCAAATCCTGTCCTGTCCGTGTTTTTTCCCCTCAGGTTTTGCGAGCAAATAACATACGTCTGTGTTCTACATGCTAGATTACCTGTGTGGGGGAGTGGAGTCTGTGAGAGAGAATTAGAGAGAGAGAGAGAGAGAGAGAATTAGAGAGAGAGAGAGAGAGAGAGAGAGAATTAG
>NW_004798497.1:73752-76128 GCF_000002075.1 Aplysia californica | reverse complement strand
AGAAGAGAAGAGAATATGAGTAGTTGACGGGGGCTGTGGTGTGGCTTATATATAACAGCTTTTGTTTTCCGCACAAATATAACGTAATCGTGTTGCAAGTGCCATAAAACGCTTACTAAAATAAAACAAAAATCGTTTTTTCGTCTCTTTACTCAGTCATTCACAAGTCGCATTTGAACCCTCTGTCATTGTTTCCTATATCTCTGATGCGCTACACCTCCACTTCTCCCCCCTCTTACTCCTCCCCCTCCTCCCCATCCTACTCCTCCTGCACCTCCTGCTCCTCTTACTGCTTCTTCCCCTCCCCCTCATCCTCGTCACCATTTTCTAGGCTTGGCGGCATTCTCTCACTCAAAGGACACCTGAGACGAGAACACGGAAGGGAAATAAACCGATGCCTTCTATAGGTTTAGAAAAATGATAGACGGGAAGTTCTGGCAGATTGTTTAAATTTATTGGGTTTTTTTGTGGGAGTTGGGAGTATCATTCTGGAGTAAACCAAACCAAATGCTGGACTGTAAGGCAGGCATTGCATCAAGCATTGTGTCGATAGTTGTGGGAAACATCTTTTCAGTCAATTGTTGGGCGGAATCCACTAGAGTACTTTTTTTTCCTTTTTATCTTCAGCGGGTGGTTGGCGGGTGCTGTGGTGTGGTTTGCTCCTTCTTTCTTATCAAATATCTATCGTCCTTATCTCCCCTCCTTCTATTTTGTGTTTGTTACTCTCTTGTAACACCTCTAATCTTCGGCACTTATTTGACCTTGTGTTGCCAGTGCCGTTAAAACACTTACTAAAACATTTTATCTTCACGTCTTATTTTGTCTCGATTAGTGGGTTGTTTGCGGGCGCTGTGGTGTGATTTCCCCCCTTTCCTATCAAATATCTGTCGTCCTCATCTCTCTTTTGTCTTTTCTTTGTAAGGTACTTTCTTCTAACAACACCTAATATTCGACACTCCTATGATTCAAAACTCGTCTAGTTGCGTCGGTAGACAAGTGGTTAGGCATGTGAGATTGCATGTCCTTGGGAAAGGCACTTTACACGAATTTCCCCATTTGGCTCGGCCCCTTCGGAGACGGACATGAAACTCGGAGGTCCTGCCTCTTAAATAATCTAATAGTGTTGATATGGGCGTTTAACATACATATATTGCATTTCACCGTTTTAGAAAAATTGTCTCAATTTTGTCCGAGACGGGTCTGTGGGTCTTTTTTGTCATAAAATTTTTACTATTTAAGTGGGTAGTTGGTGGGTGCTCTGGTGTGGTTTGCTCCTTCTTTCCCATCAAGCATCAAAAATCCTTATCTCCCCTCCTTCTTTTTTGTGTTTGTTACTCTTTTGTAACATCTCCATTCTTCGGCACTTATATGACCTTATTGAGTCGCAAGTGCCGTAAAACACGCGGATCTTATCATCATGAAAATACGTTCGCTCTGTCTGTCCCCTCTTCCCTTTCTGTGGGCTTTCCGACTAATCGATACGCGCCTTGTCCTCCTCCTAATGCTATTTAACCGTCGCGTTCCCTCTCTCTCTTTCTCCTTTCAATAGACCATTTTTGTTTTACTTCATGCGATCTATTTGTTTTGGCTGAATTTGTTTGCTTTCGCGGTTTTTATTTGTTCGGTGGTGCATATTTTTAAAACTCTACTGTACGTTGGCTTATTTGCTGAAGTTATCTGATCTGGATTTTTTGTTTTCGTAGGAAACTCCCATGTACACGATCCGAGCTTTTGTGTACTAGGTTAATAGCGCCCCGTATAAGAAAAAACGCTGTAACTGAACTGGAGCTTTCGATAAAAGAGCAGGTTTTGTGGCATTTGGTGGTCATATTACCAATTTTTAAGCACTTACGTGACCGAACTGGTGCCGAAAGTGCCATGAATCACCCACTCAAATCAAGCACTCTTTTGCATTATGAAGTGTTTACTTATTATTTCGACTGCTCAAGAAATGCCATTAGTGGACTCGGGCAGTTGGAGGGTGTCACTTGCTTTTCTCATCATGTACTAAAACGCTGTTATTATGCTGATGTGCTTCCCTTTACTAAAACAAATAAATACATTAGAGAACAGTTCAGTGCACGCGCAGTCGTCCTCAAACGGTAGTGTTTTTTTTTCAAGTTTTTTTTGGGGTTTTTTTGACGCGTTGTGTTTCTCTGTCCTGCATTGTTTTTCGTGGAACATTATTTTTATTCCGGCTTGAAAAGATTTATCGTAGTAACGTCGTGCAACGACGCACTCGCTCAATATGGAGAATGAATGTATCTGTCGCAGTGGTTCTCTGTCTGTCTGTCTCTGTCTCTCTCTGTCTCTCTCTCTGTCTGTCTCTCTCTCTCTCTCTCTCTCTCTCTCTCTCTCTGTCTCTCTCTCTCTCTC
>NW_004798497.1:69643-70599 GCF_000002075.1 Aplysia californica | reverse complement strand
TGTGTGTGTGTGTGTGTGTGTGTGTGTGTGTGTGTGTGTGTGTGTGTGTGTTTGAGAGAAATTGTGTTTGTGTAAAACTCAAAAGCTCGGGTTGATGGGGAAGCAACACCCCAACAGATAGACGGAGCACTCGATTTTGTTTTTTTAATAGTTTTTGTGAGAATTTTACGGCACTTACAACACAGTTAGGTCATATAAGTGCTAAGATATAGAGGTGTAACTAAACAGTAGCATACAAATAAAAGGAGATATAAGGACGATAGCTGATTGATAGGAAAGAATGAGCAAGTCGAACTAGAGCACCCTCCAACAATCCACTGGCACTTGACAAAATAAACTTTCTCTAGTGTGCAAACGTGCGTCTTTTGCTGACTTGTTCCTTTTTTTTTTTCTTTCTTTTACTCGACAACTTTTAGAGCCACCACTGCTAGTTCGATAACGCACGTTTTGTACTGCTGGGGCGTCCTTGACGGCTGGTAAGCCTCCGGGGCGGTGCCACTGACTGAAGTGTCTTAAGGCCATTCCCAAAGGGGGGACATTTCTCGTTCTAGTGCACAGTAGAATTGTAAATGGGCTGATCTAACAATGTCATGCTTATAACTGTTCCTGAACTACAACAGGGAACTGCTGCTTTTTCTTTCCTGATCCTTACTATCGTCATTTTCCTCTACTTCTTTTGTATGTTTGTCACACTCTTGTGACCCGCTATTTCCGGGGTGCCTTGATAGTCGAAGCAGACCTTGTGCTGTTGAAGCTAGAGAGGTGAGTAGAGTAAGTCTGATTCCCTGTAAGGACTTCTCTGTTGACACCCACCCATTGTCGCTCATATGAGTGTATGTAGTTGCGAGCGACATGAAACCTGTACTAAAACTTTTTAAAAAGATGGCTGGTGTTTGCGGGTGGTTGGAGGGTGCCCCTGGCAGGTCCTGTGTTTCTTTCCCTCAGCAGTTTCTGAT
>NW_004798497.1:66098-68381 GCF_000002075.1 Aplysia californica | reverse complement strand
AGACCCGACGACGCACACCCCCCTTTTTTCCCACACACTCCCTCACACACTCCCCCACTTCTTCCCCCCTCAACCACACGCACACACCCCCACAAACAAGTTATCTTTGCACACAACTGTCGGTCACCTCAATAACCGCCACCCCACCCCACCCCCAGCCCGAAGTCAACCATTACTGCAGACTAACAAGGCACGTTATGTCCCCCGTCCACTACAGCCTGCAGAAAATTACCCGCCCGCACCTATCTCACCTGCAAATCTGACAGCAAGCCGGCCGGTACTTTACGCTCGTCTCTTTACTCGTGTTATGGTGGTTGTGGTGGTGGTTTTTGCAGTCATTCTTGTAGTGGAGTGGTAGGAGTGGTCGTTGTAGATGTAGAGCCACATTATGGTTAGAAATCATAGCCTTCGTGGATGTTTGAAGAAAAGTGGATTGGAATAACAGAGATGCTAAAACAGTGTCTTCGCTATATGTTATTATAGCTGGTGTTGGTATAAATAAAGTGAGAGTGATGCAAGTTCAGCTCTTTGAGGGCGGTCATTTTGGTCATTCGACAACGCTTGAAGACTTTTTGGGAACTTTTCAAAAGAAAAGCAGCATTACTTCGTTTTACATCAGATTTTTTCATTGTTTTCTTGATTTGAAACCCTAAAATGTCTGGGAAACACATGCAATTTTTTTTTAAAGTTTCTGATTCGTTCGTGTTTCGAACTGTGCCTCAACATTATCTTTGGTCTGCTGCTGATGGACACAATTATGGTTCCCCTAGGTGCCGAAAGTGTTTATAAGCAAGGTGGGGACTATAGAAGTATATAACTATCAATGGTTATTGTTTATGACTGGCTGGTGTCTCTATCTATAAAAGCAATTGATCAGTGGTTAGTTCTGTTAAGCTGGCTGATGTCTCAATAAATAAATAAATTATCATTGGTTAGGGTTAATGCTGCCTGATGACTCTAAACAAATATCAGTGGTTAGTGTTAGGCTGGCTGGTGTCTTCATAAGTAAGTAAATTGTCAATGGTTCTGTATCTTCGCTATAATATAATGTTATTATAACGGGTTTTGGTATAAATTAAGTGAGAGTGATGCAAGTTCAGCTCTTTGAGGGCGGTCAGTTTGGTCAGCATTTAAGTAATGCTGGCTGCTGCCTCTAAGCAGATAATCAGCAGTGGTTAGGGTTGGGCTGGTTGGTTGGTGCCTTTTTCAATAACTGGTTATCAGTGGCAAATGTTAACATAGCTGCATGCATGGGTGAGGACGTTCGCTCGTGGAGATGTCCCCACCGTCTGGGGTCTATGGTCTGTGTGTGTGCGTGTGGTGTGTACACAGTGCATCATCGTCTGCCGTGGTAGTGTTAGTCTGAGGACGGTATTTTGCCGCTAAAACGTTTCTTCTATTCCTGTCGCCGCCAAGTCCCGCAGACAGGTGTTTGTGTGTGTGAGAGTGCGGCCTTGACATCTTTGGCTTTCGGAGAATGCCGCCGTTTTGGATGTATTGCCCAGAGGTAAATGTTATAAAATGTGAGATTTTTCGGGGGTCCTTTGAGAAATTCATTTCATTCCAGAAAAACAACAACGGGTGTGTGTGTGTGTGTGTGTGTGTGTGTGTGTGTGTGTGAGAGTGTGTGAGAGTGTGTGAGATATTGTGTATGTGTGTGTGTGTGTGTGTGTGTGTGGCGCCGCTATTGTCTTATTTTTCTTTCTCGTTTGTTTCTCCCACCCTGTCTTGCATTTTCTCTAAAATACATTACACTGGAATACACGTGCTTTGTGGAAGCCGTCTGTCTGGCGTCTGTGCTAAAGCCTTTGATGTTCAAACCTGGAAATTTTGTAGTTCAAGATTCAAATTGGAACACTTATTTTTCCTGTCCCGCCTTGGCGCCTGCAAAGGGATATGTATGGCTGTCTCTCTCTCTCTCTCTCTCTCTCTCTCTCTCTCTCTCTCTCTCTCTCTCTCTCTCTCTCTCTCTCTCTCTCTCTCTCTCTCTCTCTAAAAAAACCCAAAGAAAGATATACGTTTTTTTACCGTCTAGCACAACGCTTTTATCAGAATGAGCATAGGTGTATGATGCTCTTTAGAGAATGCATCTATATATAACTCCAAAGGTCTTGTAATTACATATCTGCGTGTGGTTGAATGATGCATCTAATGTGAATTACATTTTGTCAGCCTTACTTCTCTTTTCATATTGAATTTTAATAGTAATATATAATTTTAATTTTTTAATGTATACCTGCATGTGTTTTTACGGTCCTGTGCAGCCAAGAAAAAATTCCCTCT
>NW_004798497.1:63077-64610 GCF_000002075.1 Aplysia californica | reverse complement strand
GACTTACAGTGTCAATGTGCAGCTCTTTACTCAAAACTGAAAAATCTGCTTCGTTACAAGATCGGTACTATTGAAAACCGCATACGTTAGTCTTGTTCGAAGATTATGAAATACGTTTTTGTAGGTCACTAGAATGAGACGGACTGAAAACTGAAAAGGTCACTCGAATGAGACTTGAGTCATAAGTCAAAGTCGAAAGACCTCTCTACGTCTTTTGTTTGAGCATATTTGCTATGCGCGTTCTCCCTCCCGTGTTTGTATTGCAGATTACCTCCACGCCAACGTTCCTGATAGTTTCAAACCGAAAGATGTTGAGAGAGAGAGAGAGAGAGAGAGAGAGAGGGAGAGGGAGAGGGAGAGGGAGGGGGGGGGAGGAGCGTTGTCGTAGCCCAAGATAAAGGTGCTAATGAGATATTCCGCGTTCTCACTAGACTATAAATGACTCGGTATGTGTTACAAACATCACAGGGCTCCCCGCGACTCACCCGTGTACAGCCAGCCCCGCGCCTGCTCATTCATTAGGCTGCTGATTATATTGATTATATATTGCTTTTTGTAATGAGAGACACGACCTGTTGCGGTCACCTTAATGCCTGTGGTCAGTGGGAACGTGGAGGAGGTGTTTGTGGTGGGGGAAAAAAAAGGAAGGATTGGGGAAGGGGAAGGAAGGATCCGGAAGGGGGGGGGTTGTTGTATATTTGCTTTGGTTGTACCTGCCATGAGACCACACCCCCCTTTTTCCCCCTTATTTTTGGTGCTAATCAGTCGTACATAGAGATACAGAAAAGCATGCACTGCTACAAATTATTGTACTCGTAATATAATACCGGATATCTGAAATAAAAAAGGACCCATTTAAAGTGCAGTAAGTCGGTCATCTGTCGATATAAATGATATAAATAAATTCGACCACGGGAACGTCACGTTATTAATATAAAGAACACGGATTCACTTGAACCAGGCCTCAGCAGAATAATACCTTTCCCTCACCTAATTTACTCCGAAAATGTCTCGGCACGGTGAGAATATAATATATAAAATCTAATATGACGGTGGACTTTGTTTTACCAACATCGTCCTGAAACTGATAGGGCCGATCACGCCCATGTTGCTGAATACTTTTTTAAAATTAAGATTAAGAAGTAGAGTTTTGCTTTTTTAGCCAGATTTGCTTGAAATTGTTAACACTTCATATTTGTGGACAAAAACGAATTGTTTTTTTTGTTTTTTTCATATTTGCAAACTTGACATCCTCTTGGTTAAACTTTATTTACTTGAAAATTTATGGAAATTGATGCAAATATGACCGAGGTATCGCCTTTTGAATGTGTCCTATTTTAAAGACACCCTGTACACACAAACAGTTTTATACACGTACACTTAAACTCACACATACGCAGACACGGAGACACACGAACGAACGCACGCACTCACACACACAAACACCTGCCCAGTCTCTCTGTCTCTGTGTCTGGGTTTGTCTGCCTACCTGCCCGTCTGTCTGTCTTCCCTCCACCTCCTATCTGTCCTTTT
>NW_004798497.1:59649-62860 GCF_000002075.1 Aplysia californica | reverse complement strand
TCACCCCTCACTCTTTCCCCCCATCCCCTCCCCCCTCTCTTTCTATTTGGGTTATCTGGAAGTGAGGATATCGATTGACATGCTAGTGGATCGATGGCCGCTGTGCTGTGGTCAAACTGTTTTACTTCTCCCGGCTTACTGAAGCGTCCCTATCGTGCCGACTCGCCGTTAACCTCAATTGAGGATTATTTTATTTTATTAAACGGTTTAGGTTGTAGGAGGTTGTCTCTGGTAGGTCCTACTTTTCCTGTTTTTTTATGTGTGTCTAACTGACGCCAGATGGCCTTGTCATGTGGATGTGCTTCCTTTTACTCAAAATGCAAATTCTTTTTAAAAGAAGATATTTCGAGTGTCCCGTTTTTTAAAGTTGAGTAATTTACAAAAAATTAAGTGGGGTAATATAACATTTTTTGCTGTATTTTTCAAATCCTTTTTTTTTCCTCGTGAGCTGTTGGAGGGTGTCACTGGTAGGTCTAATTTCATTTCTTTTATTTCGTTCCCTTTTTTGATTTTGTCTTTATTTTGATTTTACTTTGGTGTTGATAGCTGTTTTCATGTTGTGGCTTTTTTTTTCATACATTAATGAACAATATATATTTGGGTGGTTGGCTGGTTGGTCTAGTGTGGTTTGCCCTTTCTTACCCATCAAACATCTGTTGTCCTTATCTGTTTCTTTTCTTTGGTATTACTTTACATTTATATATTAATCTAATCATTGGCACTTTTATGACCTGTTTGTTTTTGCAGTGCTGCAAAACTTATTAAATTAAAACTAAAAAGCTATATTGTATCTTGAGTAAAATTTCCGTTTAAAGTCGGCAACTATAATATAAATTGGTTTAAGTTTAAACAAGTCTTCTGTCTTAGGCTCTTGTATTCCGGTGTTAAAGGTTATGCTGTTACCTGTGTTGGGTTCACATAAGGCTACGATGCATGTGACTCCTGTTCGAATCTTCAATGAGTTTTAAAGACTCGACACACTTGGCTTTACCCTGTTGGAGATGAATGTTGAACTTCGAGGCCCGCCTCTCAAAGAAACCTGACAAGTGTTGAATGAGGTTTTAATGCCATACAATTACCGATTAATTTTCTTTCACAGGCTTTGGACAGGGAGCATATCATTGATGTGACGACTGTGCCGCCATGTCAGAAGTCCAGCCCAGGAGCCCAGGTGGGTCAAAGTTCTGAAGTCCATTTTTGTTGAGTGGAGAAAAACAGCAAAAACCTTTAGCCCCTTATTTAAAAAAACAAAAATCAAGCTATCAGTGGACTTTAGCCTGCTTTTAATTTTGTTCTCACACACGGGCACTTTTTCTCTTTTCTTACTTCGCACATGGCTGCGTAATGTTGGTGATGGCGCTTAAATGACCAAAATTGTGTCGATAGTGCCGCAAAACATCTACCCAATCAATCAATCAAAAAAGCGTAGTGTTGGGAGTACTGTTTTTAGACATGAGAGAGTAAGCTCTCTTTATAGATACCAACAGCCCATTATTTGAAGTATTGAACAGGATCATAGTCTTGTTTTCGAGTCTTCCAATTTTTTCTGTGTCTGTCTACTAGATGTTCTTGTCTCCAATTTTTTGTTTTTAACAAGATGCAACCTATTCTTGTCTTTTTTTTTTCTCGGCTTGTCTAGACGCAACAGATGGGTGGCTGGCAGGTGCTTTGGTGTTTGCTCCTTCTTTCAACCCTATCGAACATCTATCGTTCTTATCTCCCCTCCTTTTTTTTAATATTTTGTTGCTTGTTACTCCCTTGTAACACCACTAATCTTTGGCACTTATGTGACCTAATTGTGTTGGAAGTGCCGTAAAACTTTAACTGAATCTAGACTGAAATTGTATTGTAGGCCCCTATGCTATACAATAATGCAACTGCGTCTTGTTTTTGCCTTACATTTTTATTTTCTGCTTTCTACTAGATGCAACTATTCCCTATGGGCACGACCTCGTTTGCGAGCCTTCAATTGTTTTTTCATGGGTGGTTGGCGGGTGCTGTGTTGTGGTTTGCACTTTCTTTCCTATCAAACATCTATGGACCTTATCTACCCTCCCTCATTAAAAAAAATGTGTTACCCCTTGTAACACCTTTAATCTTCGGCACTTCTATGACCTAACTTTGTTGCAAGTGCCATAAAAGTCTTATCAAAACTGTTGTTTTTCCTTTGTGTTTTGTGTGGGTGGTTGGCGGGTGCTCTGGTGTGGTTTGCTCCTTCTTTCCTTATCAAACAACTATCGTCTTTATCTCTCCTTCTTTAAAAAAAAAAATGTTTGTTACTCTCTTGTAGCACCTCTAATCTTTGGCACTTACATGACCTTATTGTGTTGCAAGTGCTGTAAAACTCTTACTACAACTAAAATTTACATGACATTATTGTGTTGCAAGTGCCGTAAAACTCTTACGAAGACTAAAACTTCTGTGTTTTTGTGTCAGATGCCGCCATTCCCTCTCCTGCTGGGCGAGCACCCGGTGCTGCTGTCACAGACAATGGAGGGCCAGGCCATGGTCACCAACTTCCGGTTCTGTGTGGCCGAGCGGAGGGCTTTCCTCAGCGTGCCTCTCATGAGTGTGGGCGAGCTGGTGCTGGTGGAGGCCAACAGGTGGATGAGGCTGGGATGTAAGGACGGCTCCACCTACTGGTCAGTTGGGCTCCGTATCTATTCTATTATATATGTTGTTGTTGTTGTTGCATGGGTCTCCATGTTCCGCGATTTAGAGGATTTTTCCGCTACCGCCATTTCTTCTGCTAAACTCCCACCACCGCAATAGCGGTCCAATCAGAAAATTTTTAAAGATAAATTGTTGTTGTTGCTGCTGCTGCTGCTATTGCTGTTGCTGTTGCTGTTGCTGTTAGGATAGAGAGAGATGATAGGGAGGGAGAGTAGGATGAGAGGTCTAGAGGGATTAGAAGGAAAAGAGAGTGAAAGGAATATGGGAGGAAGAGAAGGAATGAGGATAACAAGAAAGAGGGGAAGAGGGATGGAGGAGAAGAGGAATTTGGGAGGAGGAGAGGGAAAAAAGAGAATCGGGGAAGGGAGGGAGGGATGAATGGAAGGAGGATAAGAGAAACGAGGAAAGGGAAGGAGAGGGGGGGGGAGTGAGGAGAGAAAAGGGCCAAGGTGGTGCTGGTGGAGGCCAACAGATGGATGAGGCTGGGATGTAAGGACGGCTCTACCTACAGGTCAGTTGTGCTGTGTGGTGGGGTTGT
>NW_004798497.1:55622-59549 GCF_000002075.1 Aplysia californica | reverse complement strand
CTCTCTTTTTTTGACGTAAGTGGCTTCGCGGATTGCAAGCAGGGTGGGGATGATGAGGGGGTCTGACACGAGTGGCTTCGCGGATTGCTAGTAGTTTGGACTTGAAGTTTAGACTAGACCAAGGACGTTACAGTTTGCGCTAGACTCAACTTATCCGATATCATGCTGGTGATTTGATTTGATGATTTGACCTAGTGATTTGAGGCTTGTGACTTGAACAAGGGGCTGGCGAGCACGAGCAGGTTTGTTACCAGGCTACAGCCCTAATTTAAGGGAATACATTGTAACGATGTGGTGATGATTTAAAGCTTTATCACTCAACAAGCAGAGTCCTTCAAAAGTCAGTGGGCTAAGTACCACATTAATTTGTTTATGGTATCTGAATCGTTGTGGGAAGGCTGCGAAAGGCGGAAATTTCGATACAATTTGTTGCGTTTGTTTGGTTTGGTTCGATATTTGACATTCAGTTGATGGCTGAAGAAGAAAAAAAGTCATCGAACAGGAAACAGGCGCAGAAACAGTGTTATTCGGTCTAAACTGTCAATTTAAAGGCCTTCTCATAGTCAAGGAAGTTGACGATCAACTGAGAGTTCCACTTCAGGTACTTTTCCACTATACCGCATTACGAATAAAATACATGCGTCTATGAATTTCATTTCAATTCCAAAGAAACTGTTGCCTCCGTTTTATGTATTATAATTTATATGTACATTATTTTTTAGATTTGTTTGTTCGTTAAAATAATAAGGGGGGGGGTGAAATCAGGGAGTAAAGGAAGGAAGGAAGGAGCTTGAGAGGAATGATGGAAGGAGGGAAGAAGTGAGGGGAGGAGGATGAGAGGAGTAAGGGGAAAGGGGGAGAGCAGGAGGGTGATTGGATTGAGGGAGGGAGGGGGAGGGAAAGAGGATGAGAGGAGTGAGTGAGGGAGGGGAAGGGAGAGAGAGAAGTTAGGGAAGGGGAGAAGGAGGATGGGAGTGAGGAAAGGGAGAAGTATGGCAGGGGAGGAGGGGGTTGAGGGGGTGGATTTGGAAGGGGATGAACATATTGGAGGAGGAGGAGAGGAGGGGTGCTGAAAAACCCATCTTAGTGATCTGAAAATAACAATGTTATTGATTTACATGCTGGTGGGTTTGTGGGTGCTCTGGTGTGGTCTGCTTTTTCTCTCCACATACTGGTGTTGGTCTGCTTTTTCTCTCCCCATACTGGTGTTATCTGGCCATCCGTTATCAGGAAGACTTGTTGCCAACCTCAATTGCTGATAATGCACACTGACACTCACATTTTCAAACACACACACACACACATACATACAGACACACACACTCCCACACACACACACACACACACTCCCACACACACACACCCTCACACTCTCAAACACACCCTCACACACTCACACACACACACACACACACACACACACACACACACACACACACCCACCCGCACGGGCGCGCCTTTTAAGTGGTTGGAGGGCGCCACTAGTACATAACTTTTTCTTTCCTTCTCTTTCTGTCTTATTTTATTTTATTTTTTTCCTTTGCCTTAAATGACCATTGTTTTGTGGATGTGCTTCGTGCAACACACATTCTACTGTTGGGCACATTCGGACGGAATGTGTCGATTTTGACCATGATATACGTGTGAAATATTTGTAATGTAGAAACATCAAAACTGTTTTTTGACGTTGTTAGTCCAAGGAGGATTTTGAGTTTCATTTGAAAAATTGGATTGTTTCCTAAGATACTATAGTTATATATAATTATAGTGGTCGGTGTGTATATGTATATATAATATATACGCTGAAATTGATACTGTAAATACGCATGTAAATAGTTTTTACCATATTTACAAAGATTTCTATAAATGTCTGTCCGTCCTTTTAACGGAATAGATTTGCGCTATTAGAACTTTTTGGCTCTTACATGACCAAAACTGAGTGGATAGTGCGGTAAAACACATACTCAGTCAATGAGGATGTGCTTATTTAACTGAATGCGCAGGTGGTTGACAGGTGTTCTGGTTTGGCTTGCTCCTTCTTTCCTATCAAATTTCTATCATCCTTATCTCTCCTTTTTTGTGTTTGCTACTCTCTTACAGCACTTATTTTTTAGCATTTACATGACCGTAATGTGTTGCAAGTGCTGTAAAACTCGCACTAAAACATCTAAATTCAAACTCTCCTGCAGCTGTACTTTTGCCACCATGGAGGATGGCCGCGTCTGCTACAACACCCTGAGGGAGAAGGTGGGCGTGCCCCGCAAGATGAAGGACCTGTTCACGTTCCGCTTCCACGCGGCCGCCCTACAGCGGGAGGCTGCCGGGGGCAGCTGCTCACAGGCCGAGTCGGATCAGATGGCTCTGTGTAAACCAGGTAGGCAGTGGGTGCTCTTATACCTAGCTCAGCTGTATCAGAATGTGTGTTGGTTTTTTGAGTGTTCTTATACCGAGTTCAGCTCTATCAGAAAGTGTGCGAGTTTCTTGAGGTTTCTTGAGAACACCTGAGCTAAAGAATGAATGGAGATCCATGATTGCTGATGTCTGACCCTCGATGATGATGGGTTAAACACCACCCCTTTCCCGTTAACACTACAGGTGGAGCTATATGGGCCAATAGACGGCCCTGTATATGATAGATACAGAACTTCAAGTGTGATGTGATTGAGAAGAAAAAAAGAACTCCCCTTACAACACTGTTAGGTTATTGAAGAGACCCTAGTAAGGACCTTGGGAACCTAGCGTCCATCTCAGACAGGACTTAGTCAGTTGGGTTGAGAACCTTGAAAAATCCACGATACAAATTCTGATGGTAAGCAATGAGCTTTTGAGAAAAAACCAACTTGTCTCACGTGCTCATATGACCTTATGCAGTAGGGCTGGGCAATGAGTCGCTTTGGAAAAATCCGGATAACGTTAGTGCACCTCTTCTGTGATTAAATGTGCCATGAATCGCTTCGGAAAATGGGTTAGAAGAACCACTTTAAAATATGGGTGCACCCACTTCGGCAAACGGGTCAGGAAAGAGAGTTTGAGAGTCTTAATTCGGATAATGTTTCACTGAGAAGTATCCGGTTATCCGGATTTTGCCCACCACTATTATGCAGTTGCGAGTGCCGTAAAACCGCGTTCTAAACAACAAAAATTCTGATGGTCAATGCGTAATATATCGTTGTTTTGTAACACGCAAAAAATAGTAATGAGGTCTGTGGTCCGTAAGGCTTGGTTTCAAATTGTGTCGATAATGCTGTAAAACATATACTCAATTGAACTAGGCGTGGTTGAATCGGGAGAGCAAAGATGTAGAATAAGAAAAAGTGAATAATCCATCTGCTGATCTTTGGTAAACTAGTTTTTCTGAGAGCTAGTGATTCATTTTTGGACTTACTACTTAGTTTCTTTCTTTGTTTGAATGTGGTTGTTTGGTGGGTGTTAAAATTTTTTTGGTTGTTTTGCCTTGTTCCTATCAAACATCCATCTTCCTTATCTCTCCTCCTCCTTTTCTTTGTGTAATACCCTTTATAAATATCACTCCAGCACTTAAATGACCTACAGTTGCACTGCTCTAACAACAGACATGTGTAAGACATTCACCTGTAAAAGCGGCTACTCCCCATTGCGTTTTTTTTTTCTTTTACGTTATGACACGGTGCAAGACATCCACCTGTCTACAATGGACACTTTTCTCTTGAACAATGGCTGCTGGCAATCTTAGATTTTTTATATTACTGTATTTGTGTTGCAGGTACCGTATGTAAAGCTTTTTGCAAAAATGCAAAAATTAAAACCAAACATTAAACTTGTTTGAAAGAGATGTGTGGTGGGAGTTAGTTCGTAAACAGACCAAAACCTGTGGGCTACTTTAGCTGTTGTTGGATCTGGGATGTAGGTCGTGCCCAGGGTAAACAGCTGAGTGCAGGAGGAAGGCTG
>NW_004798497.1:40863-55522 GCF_000002075.1 Aplysia californica | reverse complement strand
GTGTGTGTGTGTGTGTGTGTGTGTGTGTGTGTGTGTGTGTGTGTGTGTGTGTGTATCAGAGTGGCCCTTGTTTGGCCAAGGCAGCCTTTCTTTGTCACTATTGGAGGCCGTCTAAGTCACTATATGGTGTTTTCTATGTCACTGTTTGAAGGTAGAAGATTAGAAGTGAATGTTATGGGAATTCTTTGGCCCCCCTTTTTTATTTCTCAGTGTTGTTGATTAGCTTGTCCTGTGGCATGGTGTTTGACAAATACACTGTGGGTGGTTGGATGAGTAGGTGGTTGGCGGGTGCTCTGGTGTGGTCTGCTCGTTCTTTCCTACCAAACATCTATCATCCTTATCTCCCCTTCTTCTTTTTTTATGTTTGTTACTCTCTTGTAACACCTCTAATCTTCTGGCGCTCATATGATCTTATGCAGTTGCGAGCGCCGTAAAACCTCTACTAAAACGAAAACTAAACTGGTTGGATGATAGCCCTAGTAAATTCTAATGTTGTTGTTTCTCTGCTTTTGGTTCTGTTCTCACGTCTTACTTTTTTCCCATGCATTACGTGATGGTTATCACATTGTTCCTTTTTACTCAAACCAAATACAGTCGAACCCTCTCTAACAGCCACCTGTTGGTGGTTGGTGGGTGCTCTGGTGTGATTTGCTCCTTCTTTCCTATCAAACATCTATCGTCCTTATCTCTCCTCCTTTTTTGTGTATGTTACTCTCTTGTAACACATCTATTCTTCTGCACTGATATGAATTTATTGTGTCGCAAGTGCCGTAAAAGTCTTACTAAAACTAAGCTAACAGCCACCTGTCCAAAACGTCACATATACAAATGACTGCTTCCCTCATCCTCCCGTTGCGTTTTTTTTCTGAATATTATGATACTGTCCATAATGACCACCTATCTAAGGTGGCTACTTTTCCCCTCAACAACATCATGGACAGGTTCAATTGTACATTACCCCCCGGGGCGGTGCCACTGACTGAAGTGTCTTTAGGCCTTTCCCAAAGGGGGGAAATTTCTCGTTCATGCACAGTAGATTTGTAAATGGGCTGATCCATCAATGTCACGCTCATAACTGTGCCTGATCTACAACAGGGAACTGCTGCTTTTTCTTTCCTAATCCTTACTATTGTCCGTTTTCCTCTACTTCTTTTGTATGTTTGTCACACTCTTGTGACCCACTATTTCTGGGGTGCCTTGATAGTCGGTGCAGACTTTATGCTGTTGAAGCTAGAAAGGTGAGCAGAGTAAGTCTTGGATTCCCTGTAAGGACTTCTCTGTTGACATCCACCCCTTGGTGCTCATATGACTTTATTCAGTTGCGAGCGCCCGCAAAACCTCTACTAAACAATTGTACATTGTTTCAGTGAACCATAATCTCAAATGTTCTTTGCTTATTCTCTTCTCTTCACTCAAACAACAAACATCTATTGACTTTATTTCTTTTCCTTCTTTTCTTTGTATAGATTTTACTACTCTCCAGTAACACTTTAATCTTCTGCACTTTTATGACTTTTTTTGTTACAAGTGCTGTAAAACTTACTAAAACAAACCGTAATCTCAAATGGTCTTTGCTTGCTCTGCTCCCATTGACTCATAACAATGAAATTTCTCATGTCCTCAGTGAGCCAGTCATTTGCATACTCATTTGGGAAAGAGGTGGAGAGACTTGGCTTTGACACAAACCGGCGCAGGGTCTGGAGGATGAGCCATGCTAATGACACATATGAGTAAGTTGTAATGTGTGTGGATGTTGGGGGGGGGGGGGGGGCAGATATTTAACCTTATCCGTACACAGACTACTATGCAAAGCATACTGATCGGATTAACGAGTAAATTTTCTCTTTGGAAATGATGGCACAGTCCCCCACGTCGTATGGATACGAGAGTAAATCACGACATACGGATAGGGTTAAAGGATATAAAAGGCTGAAAGGAAGGGTAGGGGGTATAAGGATGGGCAAGATGGAAAGAGTTGGAGGGGGGGGGGGTGAATGCCTGTGGAGCTATTTGCCTTCTCCGTACTTGTATTAGTTTAGTGGGGGGGATGGAGACGGAGGGAAAGATTTTTAAAAGGGATGGGGAGTGGGGGGATGCTAGTGGATGTTTTTTTTTTTTTAGTGTTATAAAGTAAGTTTAAAGGCAAGGAGGAAAAACAAAATGTAAAAGCAGTTTGAGGATACTAGACTTGTTCATAGGGCTGGATATGAATACTATCTTTAAACTGAAACATTTCTAACATGATGTAGAGGTATGTGTACACAGGATTAGATGCTATAAAAATGATCTTCATTATTATTTTGACACTGGTGCAATATTTGATCAATATCTAAGATACGTTGAAATAAAACTAATCTCACAATAATGGAGGGGAAAATCGATAAAGATTAAGACTTGGAAGAATGGTGATTAACGTGATACCAATAACATTGATAAATTATACTTGTATTGCTAGTGTTTTTGCTTGATAGTAGGCCCACTGTGCTTTACAATTAGTCACCCTGACAGACTTTGTTACATATCGAATCTATTTTTCCTGGGAAGCATTCAGTTCAGAGTAGACTGCTATTGTGCAATTGTTGGCAAACTTACAAGATCTTTCACTGTTTTAGCCAGGCACCCATTCCCACTGATGTGAAGTGAGGGAAATTTGTTTCTTTTGCAAAGACTCAGTTTGGACCAGAGAAAGGGATTCAAACCTACAGGGTTGTGAGTCCTGATCACTTGGCTCGAACGCAGCCTAGCAATGTATTAATACCATGTAATATGTTCTGACCAAATTGTGTTGATTTTGCCATAAACTTGTACTTCTTTTTTATGTTTATTACTCTCTTGTAACACCTGATCCTCAGCTCCTGTTTGGCTTAATTGTTATGGTATTGCAAATGCCATGAAGCTCTCACTTAAACAAAAATGTACTCAAACAAAATAACATGTCTGCATCTCGACAGGTTTTGCCCTACATATCCCAAACTGCACCTGCTTCCCGTGACGGTCAGCGATGACAAACTCAAGGACAGTTTGGACTTCAGAGCCCTCAAACGTTTCCCGTCTGTTGTCTGGAGGTAAGCTAGTTGGCTATATTGATATATTGGCCACACCTTTCCCACTGTGCGCACCAATTACACATATATGAGTATCAGTAAGTTACCTGGGGTTGTGCGGAGGTAGGCTAATTGGCTATACAATGGCTACGCCTTTCCTTTTGTTTTTCTACCCTCTTTTGTTTCTCAGGTTGCCATCTTGCCTTTTCTCCGTTCTGAATTGCTGATATCTTGTCTGTATGGATCTCTTTAACTTGTGGGTAGTTGGAGGACACTACTGTTAGATCCTTCTATCTGTTACTCTTGCTTTCTTACCACACACTTAATGAACGTTAACATGGTGGTGTTCTTCTCTTTAACCAAAACTCAAATTCTAATATTGTTGTAAAAGATTTTAGACATAAACTGACCCTTTGGTACTGTCCCTCTACTGTTTCTGTATATCTTTTTGCCCAGACTTAGATGACAGTAGGGTACATCATTCATTAGCTTATGGTTAGATTGCTTTCAAGTGTTGAAAGAGCGTGGTCAAGTTAAACTCATACCATACTATAAATAACTGTTATGGTGATTAAAAAATACAAACCCCCCCCCCATTATTTTGATAATGTACTTCTGTTTTACACATTGCTCATGCTCGCCGGTGGTTGGAGGGCACTAATGGTTGTCTTTTCTTTCCTGCTCCTGCCGTAATTTTTTCTTTCTTTTTTTCCCCTGCACTTTATGATTGGTGATGTTAAAAAGCTACTATTTCCCTGAACCTGACTAAAGAAACAAAAAAAAAATTGTGTTCTCCTAATTTCTTGAATGCCTCAAATTGTGTCGATAGGGGTGCAACACCCCTGCAATAAATGATAAAACAATGTGGCTTCCCACAGAGACAAGAGCTCGGGAATGGTGTTGATCCGCAGCAGCCAGCCTCTGTCCAGCTTCCTGGGGGTCAGTTACTTCAGCAACGACGCTGACCTGCTACTTCTGGATGAGATTGTCAAAGCTTGCAACAGGTCTGTACAGTGCAACCTTCAGTTTGATTGGTTTAGGGTTCAGTGCTTAATTCAGATTTGTCAGACAAGATTTTATGAGTTTATCATAAATATTTTTATGTGTTTGACCCAGGCTCAAATCCGAGATTTCGAGACTTTCTACCTTCTTGCCTCAGTCCTGGTTGAGATGATTGTTTTAAATTCTGAAGATCTACTTCTCGCTTAGCTGTACAATACTGCTTACAATTAGATAGTGTTTGTAAATATGACGACTGTCTCTAAAGTAAAAGATTTTTTCTTACAGAAAAGTATTGCTGAATTGAATCTAGTATTAGTTTACATAGCATGTCAAATAGCAGTATGGCGAATACAATGCATGAAGAACAGCCCTCACCATTATGGCCCTCATGCTTTGCAGGACACGATGAATGCTGTTTGCCACTGCAGTATCTTGCCTTCTTTGCCACATAAAAAAAAGACTGAGGTTAAATGTGTTCATGTTGAGTGTAACCATTAATAATCATGATTGTTGTTCCAGAGACTGGGAGTTTATTCAGTCAGAGCGCCAGCCCCGCATGGCTCCTCCCCCTGTAGAGGCCGACGAGAACCCTGGCTGCTGTCAGGGTCAAGGTGACGGGTCAGCGCGGCCGGAGGAGGATGGGGCTCAGGGTGGATTGGTGGGACAAGGGGGCGGAGCCTCCACTGGACATGAGGCCAGCAATGGCACTGACCAGCACGGTGAGTTAGCTAACCCTTGTCCTTTGTGTTGCTTTGTCTGCTTCCCTTATTGTCTGTACTCTCTGGTCACAGATGGTTGAAAGGCTGGAAGGTCTTACTTCCTTACTCTCCTATTATTAGGTTATCTAGAGGTTAGGCTCTTCCACCCTCAGCTATAGGGTTGTGGGTTCAAATCCCTTTAGAGTGTCATTGTGTCCTTGGGTGTACACTTAACGCAAATATTCCTCACTTCAGCCAAGTGGGAATGGTTACCTGGCTCTTGACTTGGAAAGATTAGATATTGTTGGTTGCTAGTGTTTTAGCTTGATGATTTTGGGCTTGTACATTTGAACAGCCGGCGATTTTGGGCTTGTACATTTAAACAGCCGGCCTACAATTTACTGGTACATTCTGTAAGAAATGGTCTTGTGGTTATTTAAAATATGAGCAAAAAGACAATTATTGACACTGGCTTTTGGCGAATGTTCTCTTCCAGACTCCAGCAATCCTCGCATGCTGGCCATTGTCGACTGCCGCAGCACAGCCGGCGTGTGGGGCAACAGCTTCAAGGGAGGAGGAACAGAGGATGAGGGTAAGAGAGGATTTTTGTCAAAATTACTATTTTAAAAAAAGCATTCTTCTGAAATCTGAATTTTAATTTATGCAAAAACCCCCCCCCAGTTTCGCTTTAATTTTGTCACGCAAGTAGGGTACAGATTTAGATTTAGCTAATTAAAAAATGTGGGGCAAAAAATGAAAAAGGCGTTTTGTCAGCTTACAGCAGTATACGAGTAGGTCTGGATGTAGAGGCAGAAGACATATGGTAATCCATCGTAGAGGATCTTGCTTGCTTGAAGCACAGAGCATATTGACTCCCCAGTGTAAGACTCTGTCATATGTCACTTTCCAAAGTGGCCTATGGCGGCTCTAAAATTATGTTTTGATGAGACTGAGATTTGGCAGGTCAAGTACGGCAGTAAAAAGTGTGTTAGAACTGGTAAATGTGGAAGATGCTAAACCATTTGAAAAATCACGGCCTGTGCTTAGAAAATGTGGCAAATTCACAACTTTTTTGGTCCGTGGAAAAAAATAAAAGGCTAAGACATTTGGACAACTCCTTCAAATATTAAAAACATGGTGTCAGTGATAGTCGGTTGAACATATTAACGTGTGATCTTGCTTATGTCTTCCATTTTGTTTCTTGATGTGTTTTCAGTCGTCTACAAGTGCAAGCTGATCCACCTTGATCTGGCCAACATCCATGCTATTCGTGACAGTTTCAATAAGCTGCGCACTTTGTGCCACAATTATCCAGAAGGGACGTGAGTGAAGATTGTTTTTTGCTTTGTGCTTTACTATGGAAGCTTGAGTGTCTCAATATTTCCTGTCTTTGACAGTGATTGAAAGGCACCACTATCAGGTCCTATTTTTTCCCCACTCTTTTGTTTCTGTCCATGGGCTTTTTTTTATTCGCACTTAAAGGCAGTGTTCGTATCAATGTGCTTTGTCTTCATTTTAACTAAAATCTAAAAAAAAAAATAAAGTCAATGTGCCTCTTTTTACTCAAACTGAAGCTCAGTATCTGTCTTTAGTTTGCATTTAGCATCCATGATGATATCTTTTCATATGTGATGCTTAAATGACTGAATTGTATGGATACTGCTCTGAAACATGTAATATCAGTTATTTTCTTTTTGGTGTCAGGAACTTATTGTTGATGTCTGACAATTTCCATGTTTGCGGGTGAACATTAATTTTCAGAAAAGTTGAATAAATCCCCCCCCCCAATAATCTATCAGAATTGCTAAGAAATTATGTGTGAACTGTTCGTTTCACACATAATAATATTAACAATTGTAATACGCTTGTGAAATCCCTTTTAAATTGTTTTGTTGGTTTCAGTTACTTCAAGAACCTGTCGGGCTCTATGTGGCTGAGCTACATCTCCCAGCTGCTGCGCGGGGCCAACATTGTGGTGGAGCTGATGAAGGGCAAGAGGCGGCCGGTGCTGGTGCACTGCTCTGACGGATGGGACCGCACCTCGCAGATCTGCTCACTGTCTGAACTACTCATGGACCCGTACTACCGCACCATTGAGGTGAGACAGACGAGAGGGACCTAATTGTGTCACCGAGCACTGTCAACCCCTTCTTTGACTAATTTGCATAATTTTTCGCTTTGTGCTGTACCACGGACGTTTCATGGACGATGGCAATAATTTGCCACTCCTGGTTGCCTGTCAGACGTTATACATACGTCCCAAACATCTGGCTTTACTTCTTAATAACTTTCCATGTACAAGGATATTGCTTTCATACAATCTCTGATTCTGTAGGGTAGGCCTACCTTTCTGCTGGTTCTTCAAACCAACTGATTTTTAGGAAAACATTGCTGTTTTTGTCTATGTAGAACTTTGTACTTGTTATAAATTCGTTCCTCCCTCCCACAGGGCTTCCAAACGTTGGTGGAGAGGGAGTGGCTGCACTTTGGCCACAAGTTTGGGGAGCGCGGAGGCCACGACCCCAAGTGCTCGGATTACAACCAGCAGAGTCCCATCTTCCTGCAGTTCCTGGACTGTGTCCATCAGCTGACCCGACAGCACCCGGCCGAGTTTGAGTTCAACGAAGCCTATCTGGTCAGTGGCATCTTTCACTTGCTTTGATATGAGGAGGAGGAGGAGGAGTTGAGAAAAAAGAAGAAACATGAGTGGAGGTGTGTTTTGTTCCGTCTAGACTCGGGTTCGAGGATCCGGTGCCAGAATCTCCGCACCACCCTGGTTGATTAGTATCGAAAGGAATAATTGGGATAAATGTTTAGGGATAAATTAAAAAAAAAAAAGATTAGTGTGCATCTTCCTCTTTCAATGTGCTCAGTAAAGCTGTGCGTTCAGTGAGTGTTTTGATTTGATTATTCTCATGTTTTTAATAAGAGCGATTGAACAGAAGTTTTGACTTGAACCCTCCTTTTAAAGCAAAACAAATTATGCATTTTTTTTGGTTAGGAATTGACATACAAAACAGGTCATACAGACTGTAAAGCAAGAGACAGAGTATTGCAGAAAGGTCCAAGAAGCAGCTTTCATCCACTGAAAAATCTGATGTTGCTATTTTTGTCCTGATCTTCTTCATTACATGCAGAAGACTGTAGTCTGACAATTGTGGTGCCTCTATTGCCTGTAGTAAAACCACCAACACCACCACACTCCCCCACCCACACACACACACCTTTACTCTATGTCTGCTTTCCTATCGAACATGTCATCTTTATCTCTCTTCTATTCTATGGTACTTTCTCTTAACGCCTCTAATGATTGGTAGTTATGCTTCTTGTTTGTATTGCAAGTGCCATAAAACTCATACCAAAACTAAAACCTCTATTTTTGTCCCGTTCAGATCAAGCTGCTGAAGCACTCCCAAGCCTGCCTATTTGGCACCTTCCTGCACAACTGTCAGCGTGAGCGCGACGCGTGTCGCTTTACATACGGGAGTGTGTGGGCCCTGCTGCAGCCGGGCAACACGCGCTTCCTCAACCTGCTGTACAAACCCAAGCAAGAGGTGAGTCTTTGGGCTATGTGATATCACTCTGGGCTTTGGTTCGAATTTCCAATTGGGGAGGAGGAAAGGTTCTTGAATACTTACGCTTTAAGAATTTTCACGGGTAGTTGGAGGGCACTACTGGCTGTTGCTCAAATCCCCATAGGGGGAGAGGAAGGGGGGGGGGGGGGGGGGGGGGGTGATGGTAGTGTCTTGAACTACCTTTGTTTTATGAATTTTTTTCCAGTGGTTGGAAGGCGCTACTGGTAGGTCCTACTTCCTGACATTCCCTCTGTTTTCTGTCTGTCTTGTCTTACTTTTCCCTGCACTGAATGACTGTAGTCATGCCATTGTGCTCCCTTCACTCAAACAAAACAAATAAAAGGATTTTTCAAGGCTCTTTAGGTTGGTGGTTGGACGGGTGCTTTGGTGTGGTTTTCTCCTTCTTTCCTATCAGACATCTATTGTCTATTAACATTTAGCTCTATTAGTGAAGTATCTATTTAACTTCCTTTAGACAA
The DNA here is from genome assembly GCF_000002075.1 of Aplysia californica. NCBI lineage: Eukaryota > Metazoa > Mollusca > Gastropoda > Aplysiida > Aplysiidae > Aplysia > Aplysia californica. The sequence continues at coordinate 46,724 of NW_004798497.1, read as the reverse complement.
TGTACATATGTCTGTGATTTTGATGTGTTCTGGAGACCTACCATAACAGCACTATTAAACAGTCACACATGGGTGGTTGGTGGGTGCTGTGTGGTGTGGTTTACTCCTTTTTAGCCTTTCAAACATCTATCATCCATATCTCTCCTTTTTTTGTGTTTGCTACTCTCTTGTAACTCCTCTAATCTTTGCACAGGTGGTTGAAGGGCACCACTGGTAGGCCCTACTTCTTTACTTGCCCTCTGTTGTTTCTGTCTGTCTGACTTCTACCTGGCAATGTATGGCCATTATTTTTTCAATGTGCTTCTAACCTAATCTTCGGAATGTATATGACCTATTTGTGTTGTGAATGCTGTAAAATGCTTACTAGAACAAACCGTCACACCAACCGTCTGGTACTCCAGGTTCTGGTGGCCAAGTTCAGCGAGCACGAGGTGGAGCTGTGGAAGTCTGTGTACATGGAGGGCCACACCTCACAGACAGACATCTTCCTGGAGCCCCTGCTGGCCGCCGACGGGGAGGAGGGCCGGGACAACAACCCCGCCGCCGAGCCCATGCCTCGCACCAGGTCAGTCGGGGTCGACCAAATCTTGAGTTGATAGTGCAGTAAAACACCTACTCAAACAATCTGTGGGGGGTAGTCCTGTTGAGCAGGCTTAAAACTACCCCCCGGGGCAGTGCCCCTGACTGTAGCGTCTTAAGGCCTTTCCCAAAGGGGGGACATTTCTCGTTCAAGCATTGTAGAATTGTAAATGGGCTGACTCATGTCACGCTCATAACTGTGCCTGTTCTACAACAGGGAACTGCTGCTTTTTCTTTCCTCATCCTTAATATTGTCATTTTCCTCTACTTCTTTGTATGTTTGTCACTCTTTTGTGAGGTGCTATTTTGGGGTGCTCTGATAGTCGAAGCAGACCTTGTGCTGTTGAAGCTAGAGCGGTGAGCAGTCTAAGTCTGATTCCCTTTAAAGACTTCTCTGTTGACACCCACCCCTTTGCGCTCATATGACCTTATGCAGTTGCGAGCGCCGTAAAACCCTCTACTATAAAAAAAAGGCTTAAAACTCACCAGACGCTTTGGATAAATGACTGTTATTGTTCCACAATGTGCTTCTCTTTAATCTACTCAAGGCACATGGACTTTAGTTGGGGTAGTCGTGGTGAAGCAGGCCTAATACGTCACCAGACAATTGGATAAATGACTGTTATTGTGCACATGTGCTTCTAATTAAACTCAAGACACATGGACTTTTAGCGGGTGCTTGAAGGGTGCTTCCTTTGGCAGTTCTTTTTCTATTTTTTTGCATTTTCCTTGTATTTATTGACTGTTACTGTGTTGTAGGGCTCTTCTAGGGAGCCTTCAGTTTATCCTTCTATCTTGCTTTCTCCTTGCACTAAATGACTGTTATTGTGTGGATGTGCTTCTGTTTACTCACACCAAATCAAACAGACTTGTCATCTTACATGTAGATATTGTTAAATACAGTCGAACCTGCTCTGACGACCATCTGTAAAAGACAATCACCTGTACAAATGACACCTCCCACTTCTTCTCATGCTTTGTTTAATTTTTCTGTATTGTAATGACGATTTACGAGGCATCTGCTTTTCTCCTTTTGAAAACAGGTTATTTTGGACAAGTTTGACTGTATTGTCAAGGTGATGCTTGCGTGTCTTTTTGATAATATAAAAATTGTACTTCTTTCCTGTGAATATTACTGTTACTGTTTTTTAATTTTCCTAAGACGAATGCACAGTGAATACTGCCTTAACTGCAATCCAGAGTAAAGAAAAATTCTGAAAAACCTCTTTTGTCTTGCAGGTCCATGGAAGAGCTGTCGAGAGCCAACGCTGACAACACCCGACGTAACAGTGACCCCTCTGTGAACCCTGGACAGGACTCTGGGGCGGCGGCCGACCCCCACAACACGTCGTCCTCCTCAGTGGAGGTCCTTCAACACCATGCGGAGGACAAGACGGGGAGTGGGTCGCTGCCGGGGGACGGGAGCGCGGGCCGGGTCGTGGACTCGGCTCCTGCCTCCAATGGGAGCGCTACTGGTTTGAACGGGTCTTCTAGCAGCCCCGCCGCCGTGCTCGCAGTTTCAAATCCTGGGGCTTCAGACCAGGCGGACGTTTCAGTTGCTCAGAACAATAGTGTTGATTCAGGTCTTTCAGTGAACACCCCTCTGTCGTTATCGTCGTCAAGTCGGAACCTGCTACAGGATAACGCTGGTGGCTTGACCACTGGTCAGTCTGGCGGTGAGGACAGCGCGGGTGTCGGTGGTGGGAGCGTTGTTGCCAGTCTCCCAGTGGACAATATCCCCGAAGGGGATGAGTTTTTGAGTTGTGAACAAATTCCTTGTGAAGGGGAGGACGCAGAAGGTCTTTCAGTGCGAGAGAGTGCTGGCGGTGGTGGTGCCGAGGATGGGAAAAAGGACTCTGCTATTTCCAGTGGACGCGAACTCTTGTCTGGTGCTGTGGCCCCGGGCTCCCCGCAGAAGATGAGAATGTCGGACAGTAGCAGTCACATCTCGCTGTTGTCTGAGCGGCTGGCAGAGGTGGACGAGACGGGTGGCTCTGTTGGCAACGGTCAGCACCTCGTTAGTGGACATCATCAGCATTCCCAGGATGATTCCGAAGCACTCAAAAGCCACGACGATAACGCAGCACCATCTCAAACAGATGGCGGTGACGGTGCTGGCGATGTTGTTGTCCAACATTCGACTTCAGAGAATTCCATGACTGAAAATGGCCGTAAAGTGGAAAGCACCCACCCAAGTGCCGGCTCCTCCTCGTCCTCCACCCTTGCCCCCTCCTCTGTCCCCAGTCCTGCGACTGTCAGGGTGTATCAGCAGACTAGCGCTAGTCCGATCCCCGGCCGCAAGGTGAGCAGCGGTACTAGCAGTAGCACAAGAAAGTTGTCTTTCTCCGTCATCTCAGCAGAGGCCCCCGAGCAGAGCCCGTCAAGCTCATCCACCTCCTCTGCCTCCACGGTAGTCGGCTCCAAACAGCTTGATGTTTGCACAAACACGGACAAATTTGTCACCTCGTCCCCACCACCCCTGTCATCCTCCTCGTCCACTACCTTCACACTCTCCTCCTCCACCTCCCAGATCAAGAAAGACAGCAACCACCATCTAAGCGACACGCACGTGGTAGTAGACGGGTCTCCGTCTGGCGGAAAGACCTTGCTCTCGCGCCGCGCCCGCGCTGCATCGGGCGCCAGCAGGGACCTGAGCGTCTCTCCCAGCGCGGGCAGCGGCAACTGGACGGACACGGGTCGGCTGCGGCACCCCAGCGGGAGCGACTCGGCTCTCAGACGTTGCATTCGCTCCACGGTGTCCACCAGCACCACGGACATCAGCGACTCCTGTGTGGGGCAGGTGAGTGGGACTGTTAGCTTCTCGCACCCTCTAGTGTTGTGTCAGTAGTGTTGTAAAAACCTACTCAAGCAAACAAGCAAACAAGACCCTCAAGTCTTCTGGAGGGTGCCACTGGCAGCCCCTTCTTTTTTGTCTTTTTTTTCTGTTTTGCTTCTTCACCTCACTGTATGACTTATTGTGCTGATTTGCTTCTCTTCACTCAAGCATTCTGTCTTATGTGCCTCCAACTGGACTGCCTCAAGAACTGACTTTTGTGTGTGACCAAAACTGAGCCGATAGTGTCGTAAAAAATAACTACTCTAACAAGCAAAGAACTTATTGTGTTATAAGATTAGGCTTTATCCCATGTCACATTTAGTGGGTGGTTGGCGGGTCCTCTGGTGTGATTTGCTTCTTCTTCCCTATCAAACATCTATCGTCTTTTTCTACCCTCCTTTTTGTTTGTAACTGTCTTGTGGCGCCTCTAATCTCCAGCACTTATACGACCTTATTGTTTTCAAGTGCCATAAAACACTTACTGTAGGAAGTATATTATCCTGTAGTATCGCCATCTTCCTGGTGGTATGCTGTGTACCACTCAGCCGGCTTCTGATGTTATATTTAGTGTCCATGAGACCATGAAACATTTGACTGTTGGTGGTTGGCGGGTGCTCTGTTGTGGTTTGCTTCTTCTTTCCCATCAAACAGCTATCGTCATTATCTATCTTTCTTTTTTATATTTGTTACTCTTTAGTAATGTCTCTAATCTTCTGGCGCTAATATGACCTTATACAGTTGCGAGCGCCATAAAACCTCTACTAAAACTAATACTAAAAACATTTGACTATCAAATGACTGATATGATGCCGTGCTTACAAGACACATCGGGATTGATTGATTTCAAATCAACATAATCTCTTGTGAATGCTTCCTTGTTTTCACTCTTACCTGTTCATGAGTGTGGGCTGACGTGGGTATCAAGTACAATTGAACCAGTATAGAGCAATGCCATCCTGTGACTTGAGACACCTCATTGTTAATACACTTATGGAGATTCCTGTTTGTTTTTATCCGTGCAATTGTGAACCTATAACTGAACAGCAGACACTCAGTTTATAAAAGTGGAATAGGGAACCAATGCCTACATTCTTGAGTATTTTATAACTATGCATTGCTATTGAAATCTACAACTTAATGAATTCCAGATTAAATAGTCATGTATATTAAACGTTACTTTCATTTAAACTTTGAGGTCTGAAGTATGTGTTTCTTCTAAATAGTGATGCAAAAGTTGGCACCACCAGAATTATATATTTATATTTATATATTATATTTACAGAGATAATTGACAAATCAGTTGTAATCATGACCATCATTTATCATATAGAGTAATATACAACCCTTCATGATCATTTCAATCCCTTCCAATCCCTAAAGTGAGTCGATAGTGCCGTAAAACACCTACTCAATCAATCAATCAATCCCGTGGTACAGATCCTGGTACCCTCCCTGGAACGCCAGACCAGCATCAAGCAACGCATGGACGTGGACGGCCTGGCCTTGACCTGCGACCCCCGGCAGGAGCTGCTGGCCCAGCTGTTGCACTCTAAGGAGCAGCGCATTGTGGAGCTGGAGCAGCTGCTGGCCCGCGCCTCGGAGATGATCCGGCGGGGGCGCCACCTACAGCAGTCGCCGCAGCCCACAGGCATGGAGGACCTGGTCAGTTGGGGGACTCGTGGTGCAGGTGGCAGGAACGCTGTTTCCTCCTCTTCCTCCTCCTGACTCTTGCGCCTGCTCTTGCTCCTCTTCCTCCTCCTGACTCTTGCGCCTGCTCTTGCTCCTCTTCTTCCTCCTCTTCTTCCTCCTGACTCTTGCGCCTCCTCCTCCTCCTCCTCCTCCTCCTCCTCTTCCTCCTCCTGACTCTTGCGCCTTCCTCTTCCTCCTCCTGACTCTTGTGCCTGCTCTTTCTCCTCTTCCTCCTCCTCCTCCTCACTCTTGCGGCTCCTCCTGTTCATTCTCCTCATGCTCTTCTTCCTCATCCTCTTCCCACCTCATATTTATACTATTTCACAGTTTTGTTTTTCTTCATCTTTGTTGTCTTCGTCTAATTTGTTGATGGGTGGTTTGCGGGTGCTATGGTGTGGTCTTCTCCTTCTTTCCTATCAAACATCTATCTTCCTATCTCCCCTCCATTTTTTGTTTGTTACTCTCTTGTAACCCCTCGGATGTTTGCCACTTATATGACCTTCTTGCGTTGCAAATGCAGTTAAACTCTTACTGAAACTGATAAACTCGCCGTCCTCCTCCTCCTCATCCTCCCTCCTCATCCTCCCTCCTCATCCTCCCTCCTCCTATTTATACTGTTTCTCTCTCTCGTTTTCTTCATCTTTGTCGTCTTTCTCTACTTTGTTGCCCTTTTTGCCCTCTAGATGTCCTCCTCCTCCTCCTCCGTCTCTTCTTCCTCTTCTCCTTGTTCTGCCTTCCTCCTCCTCCTCCTCCTCCT
>NW_004798497.1:36997-38968 GCF_000002075.1 Aplysia californica | reverse complement strand
TCACCTCACCTCATACCTACCCTTCCCATCCCCTCCCCCAGGAACTGTGGCAAAGTGTTCTGCGATGAGTGCAGCAACTACCGAGCGCCGGTGCCCCACGCCCACCTCAACAAGCCGGAGCGTGTGTGCCACCGCTGTCACTCCACGCTGCTGCAGCTGAGTCCAGGCGCCTCCTCCGATGGCCGTATCCCTACGCTGGTCGCCGACGGCTAGATTGTTGGCCCGCTCATACACCCACCCACAGAGCTTCTCCCTGTCCAGCCCGCCCCACGCTATCGAAATATGTTTTATGAAGGCTACAGGAGGGAAAAAACGGCGTTTGTCACAATTTTCTGTTCTTATCATTGATCAATTTTTAGACCAAACCAATTTAATGCTTTAGTGCAATTTTTATCAGAGACAGTAGCCACACACTGGTGGCAAATTTATGACAGGTGTACACTGAAAGAACTAAAATTATCTATATAAATCCAGAAAGAAAAAGCGTAAAGGTTGCAATAATTTGTCTGTGACTTATGTCTATTTTCCCTGAATGTAGTGTTCAGTTCATAATCTTAGTTCTTGTTTTGATCCTGTTATTGTGCTAATAAGAAATCTGCCGTGAAATTTATTATTTTTTTTTACTTCAGTATTTTCTTGAAGAAAGATTTCTACCATTTGTGGTGTTCTCGTATACGGGTGTTTAAGTGAATCTATACAGACATCGTTTTGTTCTTTGGTTTGGTCAAGCCTGTATTCAATGCTCTCTTCCTGTACCGTTTCTATTAATTGTGAACATATTATTTATCCCTACTGTGCATGTGGAAAGATCTCCCAAATTTTATTTTCTCCGTAAAATGGATGTATCTATAAGCAAGAAATACTGTTTGTTGACGACGGTGTAGAGGTGACGTGGACCAATGGATGGATAGTTGATTAGGTCATTGTTGTTTGGGAGTACATTTGGGCTTTATTCTGGCGTGGGGGTGTGGTTCACAGATTAGGATAAGTTGTGTTTTGAGACAATAGATGCAGGGGGCGGGCACACTACTGAAAGGTTCAATCTGTTCCTGGTCATTGGTGTCACTAGTGTACACTAGAATGTTCTGTAGGGTGTACTTGGAATTGGGTATCTTCTGTCTCCAACTTAATTTTTTTCCGAACCCAAAGCAGTTGTGTAATGTCATTTCATTTACGAAGATGGTTGTGCCATTTGATCCTGTTATTATCATGCTGGGCTGTGATGTTGATTGCCATAGTTCGGTTACTGAAAAAGGGGTAGTTCTTTAGTTGGATAGTTGGAAATTTTTAAGATTCTCCACCCACTTGGCACAGTCTTTTCAGAAGTTATTGGAGATGGATGGTGTATTTGGAGACATGTTTGTTATTCCAATACAATTCACAATTTTCGGAACAGGAGGATGACCATTTCCTGTCGAGGACATAGGTGACTTGTTTCTCAAGAGGACGCCATTCTTTTGGTCCAATGGTGGTACTGTCTGCAGAAGTTTTAAGTGTACCTGGCACTAATAAACCAGCCTCTTGTATTGTCTTATTTCTGGCTCGTGGGTTCCCCAATAGGTTTATTGTGTCTGTCTCAGCTAGTTCTTGATTTTGCCATCGGGATAGGCAAGTAGGTCAATGAGCTTGCTGGCAGTCTTGGTGTCTAGTTTTGCCTATTGTTTTCATAAATCTTTAAGTATTTTCTATGTTTGTATTGTAAGTGCTTTGTACCTGTTGTTTTTTCTCTTTCATCACTTCAACTTCTTCGCTCATATCATCATGTGTTTGGCATTCCGAATAAAATATGGACTTTCACGGGGTTAACCTTTTCAAGCATGACGGGAGAGGTCTGCTTCTCAGAAGATGCCGTTTTTCATACTTTGGCAATCGCGAAAAGATTTGTCCCTCCCAGCAGTGTAAGGTTAATGACATTGCGACATTGACAGTTTTTTAAACCTTTTTCAGTTAGTTATTTCCACTATTTCCCCC
>NW_004798497.1:29030-36350 GCF_000002075.1 Aplysia californica | reverse complement strand
AGAGAGAGAGAGAGAGAGAGAGAGAGAGGTGTCTGCATGCTGCACTCCACACCAAAGCGCTGTGAAAGCATCTCCAGTTGATTTTGATTAGATTTTCTTCCTAGAAAGGCTGAAGTAGGGGAGTTCTTAATGAATGGCTTAGTGACTGATTGCACAACAAGTTAAAAGTGAAAGATGCGCTTCTATTAGGCTGCTGAAAAAGAAAGCTGAATCAGAGCAGTATGAAGATATCACTTACAGAAAGTTGGTTTCTAAAGCATTTTCTAAGCAGTCGAAATTAAAGATCCCTCTTGCAATCTTAAGGAGAAGAAGCTTGAATATTGAAATGGACACACCTTGGTCATGAATGGTCACTGTATGTGTGAGTTCGTTTTAGTGTGATAGTGTGTGAGTGGGTGTGCATGTATGCTGTTTTTTTGTGTTTCGGTGTCTGTGTGTTTGTATGCCTGTGTGTTTGAAAGGTGTGAAGCAGCAGGAGTAGTAACAGAAAAAAGGAAGTGCAATAAATACAAGTGTGTGGTGAGGAGAACGTTCTGACTGGGGGCGAATTTGTCTTTCGAAATTCAAGTGTTAACTTATTCACATGTGTTGTATATATGTACTCATTGAAGATGTTTGATTGACTGATTTGAGCATGTTTGACGGGTTTGACAGGTTGGATAAGCACAGGATTCATGGTCTGGTGTGCGTGCGTTCTCATCACATAGTTACCTTTGCTTTATACAGCAACGACTATTAAATGTGTATACCTAAGAGTGTTTCATGTACCGTAAGTGACACATGGTTCACTTGTGTGTGTATGAATTAGTGTGTGATTGTTTGAATCTGTGCATACGTGCGTGCGTATGTGCCTGCGTATGTGCCTGAGAAAGGATTCAGTGTGTATGATCTGGTGTGCATGTCTTGATAATGACAAGTTTTCACTGAGCTGGGCTGTACCCTGGCTTAGTAAATTGAGGAACATTTTCCGTTTTGAAATCATTGCTGCATTTCTTCATGACCAAAAAAGTCTTTACCACCTTGTATTATTGTTCATATTCCTATTCTCTCATCGTTGTCATTGTATTCATATCCATCATGTGTATTTGGAGGTGGACTTGGTGAGTTATAGATTATAAACCTAGGAAATTATTCCCGTATGATATTATTACAGTTCTCTCAGCTAACTTTGCTTTATTTGAGTGGAACTTTCTATTTGAACCATGATCATGCTAAAGGAATGGCTCTTTCAAATTGATCAATTTACAAAATGTCTAAAAATAATTTGTAAAGACTCCGATTTTATCCATAAATGTTTGGGACGGTGACTGAAAAAATGGCAGTAAAAATTTGTAGGAAAGTCTTTTTAATTTTAATTTTTTAAATTGTAGAAACATAGGAAATTAATTTTAAGCAGCCTTAGTGTAGGTATTTTTTTGGGGTAATTTTAAAGGCATTTTTAGCACTCTTGGGTCCAGAAATTTCGAAGAGTGAGGTACTATTTCTTACACTTGATGATCTGGCCGAATCAAAAACAGTTAATTAATTGTCTGGACCTGAAAAATAACAGAATCTGTATCAAGTGTCGTAAATAGAATCTTCTTTTTTTTATGCATGTCAATTGGGGTTTCATATTTCGTTGGGTTGCTGACGTACCTATATTTAGACATCTTGTCTGCAGAGATTTTAAAACTGGAAGATTTTTTGACTTGTTTGAATTTTATCAAGACCCTTTTTCGAGGAAGGCAGGGGAGGGAGAGATGCAAATTTTTACTCATGTCTTGCACTGAAACATGTCTATGGGTATAATAAAACTTTAGAAATTGTGTCATTTTATGACTGTTTCCTTTTTATGAGGAGATGTGAGTCTTACCTTTGAAATAAAATTCTTCATTGCTTACTCATACCACAGTGTTAATTTTCTGTTGTGTACTAATTTTGCCTGTTTTTGGTACTTTTGACTTACTTTTGTAAGTTTAAAGTAATGACCACATTGTCAATTTTGACTGGTGTCTGTGCTGTTGTGGTTAGGGGCTTTGCAATCACACAGAAGATCCGAGTTCGATTCTTGTATGGAGAGAATTTTTTAAGGAGTAGGCCTATTTTGGTCCTTCTGCTATGACGCTGTATCCCTCTCAGCCTGAGTTAGGTTTCTACAGACAGGGTTGGAACCCACCTCCTAAATGGTTTGAATTTTGTTGATGGGAGTGTAAAACCTCTACATTTTAAAAGTAAAATAAAATATGGTGGATTTTGAGGCAGAGAGTGCTTGGAGGCAAGTCGTAGTTGTAAGATTTGTTGGGCACGTTTGAAATGGCATTGAGCGACTATTTTTGTTTGTCCACTTTTCAGTGGCAGATTTATTACTTTGCCGGACAGAGTTATTACTTTGCCGGACAGACTTATTACTTTGCCGGACAGAGTTATTACTTTGCCGGACAGAGTTATTACTTTGCCGGACAGAGTTATTACTTTGCCGGACAGACTTATTACTTTGCCGGACAGACTTATTACTTTGCCGGACAGAGTTATTACTTTGCCGGACAGACTTGTGGGTTCAATTCTTTTGCTCAAAATGACGGTATGTAATTGTGAGTGCCGTGAAACTCTTACCAAACTAAGAACTCGGCTGGTTTCACTGTTTTTGAGACCGACATTTAGTACAATTTTGAGGCGTTGTGGTGAAATCAGGCGTTCGTCAGAATAATAAAATAAAGAAATTTGCGTTTTGTCCGCCAGTTTGGCAATTTTTAAAATAGAATTTTTATTTTTTGGCTCAACGCCTTTTTTGCCCAGAAAAAAACAATTTAGATAGGAATTTTACAAAAAACATTGGTTTAAGGCACAAAATATGTAATTTTTCAGTTTTAAGAACTCTCCAGCTGTTGAAGTTACCAGACTTTTGCGACCATTTTCTTGAAAATTTTATCACTGACCCCATCCCCTCCTTCAAACATAAATATCTTGACTTCTATTCAAGATAGATGGCTAGTGTTTTCATTGACAACAAGGCAAACGAGTAGGCTAATCTTTCAGCCTATACCAACTCCATATGCCCAAAATTGATTGAGCATGACACGCTTGCGTTTGTCACATAAAAGATTTTGCCACGTGTTACTGTTCATTAACGTAATCTATACATATATAGGACAAAGCAGTGATCAGTCGTTTTTTGTGTGTGGTAAAAAAAATCTCAACCCTACTGATCAATACAGTTGCTTGTGAAGTAAAAAATCTTAACAAAACAATACAAACGAACAGCCTACTGTATTTCATACTCCTTTCCCCCACACACACACAAAAATGGAAGATAAAAAATATTCCTTATTGACAATTGAAGAATGTCCTGTTCTTTGTGACAAAATTTAGATTTCTTACAGAAGTTATACTGCCGAAGCTTGGACTGAAGTGTAGTTACATAATGATATCAACCCCAGCTTTGAGCATCCAGTCTTTAAATTTTGAAACAGATGAGCAATTTCCTGAAATATATTATTCTTACTACGTAAAATGGGCAAACCCTGTGGATTCGGGCGGCTTTCTGTTTTGTCATAGTCATATGTGCAACAGCTACAACAAAGGCAACATGTTATCTCTCAGTGATGGAAATGATTCTTAAATGACTGCAGGCATTGTATAGTCTTTGTATAGTCAGCTACTGTAGCACAGTCTGGAGTAGAGGAGGGGGGGGGGGCAAAAAGAGAGAAGGAGAGGAGGGGGGGGGGCAAAGAGAGAGAAGGAGAGAGACAGAGAGAAAGAGTGAGATGAAGACAAATAGAGAAAGAAAAAGAATGAGAGGGAGACAGAGAAAAAGAGAGAGACTGCTAAATGGAAACAAACAAACTGTGGAGAGTATAAAGTAAGAACTAAGTCTTTATTAATGAATAGATTCAACAACAACACATTCTCCAACAACTGGTCTCCAAGACTGCGCGGCCTCGGGAGATCTGGGTTGTTGTGTAAGAGTTGTGTACATCATGACACAGAGAAACCACCACGACAGAAAGAAGTCTACACTGGCACAACGTGCACATATGGCAGTCCTTCGCAAAGTACGATTAGTTCACACTCGATAGTTCATCACCAGCGCCTGCATTTGTCAGAGTCATCATGATCAGGGTTTATCAAAGCCAAAAATTGACTTTGCTTCCCTGTCTGTTACATTTGAACTAAAATAAGATTATATAATAATCTTCAACTAGAAATATATTTAACTTTTTTTCAACTAAAAATGTACACAGTTACAAAAAATCTTCTCTCAGCAGAGACCTGTTTGCTATATTGAAAAGAAGTCCAAGCTGTAGAGAGCACAGAGGCATCCACTGTTCTCTGTGCGAGGCATGCATCTACATTGACAAAGCTGAAAGAATCCGTTATATTCAGAATATGTATATATGACTACAACTTTTATCAAATCGAAAATTGACAATCAGCCACTCCAAATAAGTAATTTTCAGGAAGCATGTTGGAAAAAACAGCAACAATTAGTCTCACTAAAAAAATATTTTATAGGAAAGCAAGTTTCTTCTTTTGTCATTCTTTTTTAAAAAAAATCCTTGAACCCTTTCCAATACTATAACGAGATGTTAGAGGCAGACTCCACTTGAAAAGGGCATTACAGCCTGAAAAAGGAACAAAAAAATGTGTCCACACTTGAGAATTGGACTCTGAACTCTGCATAACCTATTCTAAAAGCATGCATATTACATCAAAAGATAATAAACCAACTTCAAAAATCATATTTGAAATGTTAGCAAGAAACTACTGGATTTTAAAATATCCACAAGATTATTTGAAGTAAAAGAACAAATAGTGGTAATGCTGCTGTCAATGGATACAATGTAATATGCAGTTTTTTTGTCAATCTAATATCATCTAAGCAAAGTACTGCAATGCATTGTCGTCGTAGTGAAGAAATAAAAATTAAAAAAGACAATCTAAAAAAACAAAAACATTTGACGTAAATTATCATCTGAAAGTAGAGCTAAATGTCAATAATGGGTAGAAAAGTTTTTTAAAGAAGAAGACTAAACCTGATGCAAAAATTTAGTAAAATAATGGCAATGTTTCTACCAATCGCATTTGGCACCAATGGAGCATCATTTACTTCCTGGTTTCATGGCAGTCGTCTAACCCCCCTAAACAAACTAAAAGTTCAGCCTGTTAGAATTCTAAAATCTACTAGGTTGACTTGTAAGACTGAAGACGCAACTATGGTATTATTCACATGTCTATTGACACAATCAAGATCATTTAGGAGGCAAGCTGCTTTGATCCAGTCTGTCAGGGCGAACCTGAGCTGAGTGTAGTATAAACCTCCCACCAAACAGATGAAGCAACTCAATAAAAATAACTTCCTAATGAGGAACTGAAGCTCACGTCTCTTTTGGGTGCAATGGTGAGGAGCCTAACTACTACACCACAGATACCGGTCAAGGAACTCTTGTCTTATTTTCCAAAAGTCAAATCTACGAGCAGTTAGTAGTGCCACACTTGCTATTACAATTTCAAGGACATTCCCCCCTGCTTCAGTAGTGTCTACTGGTGATATAAACAAGAAAAGTAACTGGACAGATTTGTAGCAGAAACTGTGAATGTTCTACTAATAATTCACTTTCAATTAAGTATAAAAGAATGAAGCATGATATGAGCATCAATTTGAGTACAGGCGCAAAAAAAAACCCAGAGAAAAACTCAACTGTAAAAATGTGTATGAATATGTACAAACAATATAAATAAAGCTAATGTCAAGGCACTAAGGCGGACGCCAGGACTAATGGCAAATCTCACACTACAGTTAGGCCTAGCTACAGTATGTGTGGCACACGCACACAAACAAATATCCGCACACTTGCACAAAAGAGTAAAGCAAATCTCGGAAAATAGTATAGATCCAAGAGATGATAAACACGACGAATCAAATGGAAGTCCTTGATTCCTCTGGTGGATGGATACAGCTCACTAGAAAATAGTGCGATTTGATACAGTAAGTAAAGCTAGCTGAAAAAAGACTGACCACTTCACTTTAACTTTTTCAAACAGGTAAAATAGTTTTGTACAATAGAAACACCATGTATTAAAATCTTTGAGAAAGACACAGCGTGCGGCGAGTCACCTAAACTCTCTACATGATATAAGTGCCAACTACAATAGCAATCCATTCAACTTTCACACACAGCAGAGAGCAAGAAAAGACTTTGAGATCTATGTACACATTGCATAGTTATGGTGATGGGCAGTCCTCAGGCACACATACAGTCAGAGCCAAAAGATTGCATCTACATTACACACATATAGTAGATGGGATGTTTTGACTTTGAGTATGATGCCTACAGTCAGGACCGCCTGCAACAACACAAAGGTTAGCGCATGTTCATAAATGTAATAATAATAATTTTATGTTTTTACACTTAAAATTAATCACAGACTAAGAATGTAAACTAAGACTGACAAGAGTTAAAGCATGCACACCTGTTGTGGTACTGGACACAGGAGATTTGTTTCACTGAGGACCATGTAAGGAAACCATTGAGGTATTCTCTGTGCTAGAATGGTAGTGGAATACAAAATATTCCTGAACCAAAAAAAAAACAAAAACAAAAACAAAAAAACCCAACTGCCCTAGCTCTACGGCTTCAAATTAAAACTATACTGTCCTGCTGCTGCACAAATAACTAATAATTTGTCCTATATTAAAGTTTTCAACAAGAAAACAGTTTTAACCTAGTTAAAGATTTATATTAAAATTTACACTTTTTTTACACCAAACTATTGTTCAGTGGAATTATCATTGTATTTATATAAAATACATTTTTCAAACGTTAAAATCTAATTCCGTTACATAATATTATTATACGTTTTTTAAATAATATGTATATATATATATGACTAAAGATAGAGAGCAGAAATCTAAATCCTGTCTGTCAAATGAAGACAAACAGCAAAAACCTCTTTTCTCTCTTTTCTTATACAAAGGGATATCAATGGACTATGACTTGCACTTGCACTGGGACATGTGCACCTTATCTCTCTTGCCGCTTCATTGCTGGCTGCGCAGCCCAACGAAAGATTTGTTTAAAATAGCAGCAACAAAACCGCTCCAACAAAAACAAACAAACCTCAAAGACCCAAAACACAAGGAGCCATGACTTCCTTCTAAGCCAGTACCGTACTTCCTTGACTACAAGATTGTTCTTTGGCACAGTCCACACCTTCTACTTAAAACTAAAAGGGTAGTGGCGATTGGGAAAACGAAATGAACTGTATTCTGAAAGAGCGCGGATAAATATTCACCCCCCTAAAAAAAAAAGTAAAAACAAAACAAAACAACAACAAACCCCC
>NW_004798497.1:25779-28056 GCF_000002075.1 Aplysia californica | reverse complement strand
CCCTCCCCTCCCAGAAATGGATTAAAACTGTACTTCTTATATATGTCATTTCAGCTTTTAAAACTCATATCGACATATCTTTTTAACTGGGATAATGCAGGATAAAGAGGCGTATAAGTAGCCTATTACACTAAATGGCGTAGAATTCAACGTTCTTTGAACGGATTTTGATTTCTTGTAACACTAATGTGAGCTCTCTTTGCAAATAAATGTATCTAGGAGAACATCTCAATCATTATTTAGATCGCATTGTATTTATTCTTATTACATTAAAAGAAAACGAAATCGGCGCTGATACGTATGTAATCATAAAACTTCAGAGAACGTTTTATTTGTAGCCTAGTTTTTACAAAAAAGAAGTATTTCTTAATCACTGAATCTAATGCTACTGGAAAGTTCTTAGACTCCTATACAGCCTCGCATTTAAGAGAAACTTAGATCTACAATGTTCATTGCATTTCCAGTCTATCAATCTACAGCTAGACATTCAAACAACACAGCAGAGCGAAAATGGGCGTGTCTTTCAGGCAAACCGTTCAACTTTCAGAAAATGTCAACTTATCACAGAGTTGAAAGCAAGCACAAATACGTATGCGCGGCACACTTTGTTTTCTTTTGATTGGCCACATTTTTTTAAAAAATTGGGGGGGGGGGGTCTTAAAAAGTAGAACGGTTTGCATGCAAGCTACAACCCAACGTTGTAAGCCATACAATAACACAGGCCGTGCAACACACAACCGCACTCAACATGATAACAAACTCTCATCGTGTGAATGTGACAGAGTCACAACATAACGCATAAATAAATCAACAAAACAGCAACCCCAAACCAACTACAGAAACAGACAGGTCCTGCAAATGATGATAACAAGACGACTTATACAAGAAAGCTCAACAGAAAGTCGGAAGTCAAGGAGTGAAACCCACGGCCAGTGATATGTCCCCAAATGTGAGGCAGCACGGTGAGCTCCGGCGCTTGTCAAAATAATAAGTCCAGAAACTGGCATTTTCCAGTAGGTCTGGCCATTTTTATTGATTTTATTTTTGGCTAAACACTTTTCATGCCCTTTAAATTTAAAGAACACGTTTCTGTGTGGATTGTACGTTGATTAAATGCGTAAAAGATGTAATTTTCTGTTACCACGGACTCTCAAGCTACGGAAATAACTCAACTTTGGCAGCCATTTTCTAGCCAATTTTACATCTAACACCAGGCGACGCCTACACCCTTGAATTGCCAATATCTTGACTTGTCTCCAAGATAAATGGATATTGTTTTCTTGAATAACAAGGCAAATGATACCAATGACTCTATGAGCCCTAAAATTTACAAGAGCCCAATTCCACCGCGTCGTGACACAAATAAAACTTTCATAATAATTATGGCAAATCAAAACAAGTTTTCAGTATCAGAAAAAATGCAATATTTCCACAGCAAAATCCGCGAACATATAGTAAACAAAGTGCAACCTACTTTTTGTTCTTTTTTCTGTTGAATAACTATTGGAAAGACGATAGAAATAAACCATTCTCCAATGAGGGCCTGTAGGCACTAGGCCTACCATTCATATAAAAAGATATAGGCCAAATATATATTATATATGTGATGTTTGTGTCTGAAGTATGAAACGTAAAAATGGGAATGAACTATGTTGCGAATGTTGAAAGAACGATTCTTTAATATCACAATTATTTCCACTTCTTGATACGTCACACATTGTCGCGTTTTGAATACACACGAGACTTCAGTGTAAACTAAACTAAATAAAATCAGTTCACCGGCAGGTAGGCAAGAGAGCGTCTGTGTTTTGTCTTTCTTTCAAGTATTAATCTTTTTATCATGTGAGGCCATACGTAGCCGTCACATTCTGGCGACGAGGATAACTTAGTCTTTAAGGAGCGTCACGCTATATATAGAATCTTGAGTTATAGAGTAGATTTATCGTTCGTCAAGAGCTTACGGTGAGATTTAGATCTAGTAGTCCGAGCGCCAAATGAAGAAGCTTGTTTTGCGTCATAAAGTTTTTTTCTTTGGTGATTCTAACTGAGTTTTCATTGCTGATTTCAAATCTAATGGGGGCCAAACGCTAAACTTTGGGCATTTTTGTCTAAAAGTGAAAATTCAAGATGGCCGCCAATACTTACAACACATTGGAAAAAGAACAACAAACACAATGTGTCTTAGTAGGTTAAAATACATTAAAGGTAACATATCCTATATAAAATGTTCATACCCGTGAACGCTCAGCTTGAAGCTCAACATGATAACAAACTCTC
>NW_004798497.1:22876-25679 GCF_000002075.1 Aplysia californica | reverse complement strand
GATGGATGGATGGATGGATGGATGGATGGATGGATGGATGGATGGATGGATGGATAATATCATTTTAACTATCAGACAAAACGACCGCTTTGAAGCACTTCTGCTAACTAGAAAAAGTTGAAGTTGCAGCTAGTACAATTCAGCGAGTTGAGACTCAGAGACGTGAACTGCTACAGCTTGGCTCGTTGAGCAAGAAACTGAGTAAGTAGGCCCTAACCCATATCTCCAAAAACATATGAATAAAAAAAGCAACTGAGAGAAACAGAATGCCAAACACAAGAGAACTGAAAAGGGAAAAGATGTGCGTGAAATACAGGATAACGTGTCCATGCGACATGCTCTCGTGTCAAGTCACTGAAATGTCGCTTAACTTCCAAAGCAGCTCACCAGAAGAACGCTAGATAGGTAGATTCGAAGAACTAGTACAAGTAGTGCGACGACTCGATAGGCCTATAATGTATTACCGGTACATGTATTATTATTGCTCATACCGTGCGTGCATACCAGCGCAAACACATTACTACTCTCATAGTTATTCCTGTTATGTTCGGCAAGCAAGCCACTACTCGCAAGACATCAATCAGAGGGTTTTACAATATTACTTGTAAACTCTCAGATATCAAATCTAGCGCCAGCTCACCCCTATCGCTTCACAACTAATATTCATTCCGACTGAATAAGATGCATTTACAGACGAGTATACGGAACATGCTATATTCTTTGAATCTCTACCCGAGACTCTTACATAAACATGCCCCAAACGCAGCCATAACTTCTGTTCATTATAATCCTTATTGACATACGTTTAGGTAGAACAAGCAACAATTCGTTGCTTCGACACTAGCACTAACGTTAACCCGCCGCTTAAGCCTTTATATTATACAAACGTGTACTCATTTAATTTTTATCTCAGTGAGATACGTCTACAGATGAGATAGATTATGGTCTGATCTAAAGGTGACATCCCTGGCTCAGAGGTTGAAGTGCAATGCCCCGGTCGCTAGCTATCGTCATGCATTATAATATGTATGTCATACTTAGGCCAGTCCATGCTTTGATGCTGTCGGCCCACATTGTTCACTGTCCACCCTTGACTCCTTTGCAGCCCATCTTGCCTTTGATATTTCGATAGTTTCCTTCCTAATGGAACTTTACGGCAGCTCGTTGGATCAACTTTAAATTTAACCTAGAATGAGCCTCTATCACTTTTATGACTCTTGTTCATTCTACACCACTAAAAGAATGTCTACGTGGGCCTATATTATATAACATTCTACAGCTCGTTGAATCTACCTTAGCGTTATCATTAACATTTTAATGCTATTATCGCTCTTTATAAGACCATTTTCATTCTCCTTCAGTGAGGTAAGTTTATAAAACAGTATGTACAGGCTGTATAGAACGTACCAGGGTTCATTGAATTCATTCTTGCGCTAACAAAAGTGATAAGCCATTATACTAATTATAGCCCTCTAAACTCACGGACTTTGCCTACATTGTATAATATCAACAATCTACAATCATTGGTTTTGCCTGCACTAGCGCTACCATGCCGTGACAATGACCATAACGTACGTGACGTGAGACACTTTTCACATGCAGTGCAGTACCGGACACATCTCTAGACTCTGAGTCTACTCTGGCACTAGCAAGCGACAAGCCTTTTCCTGCCCCACTGTACTCTGATTTGTAGCTCATGCAACCAATGACTTTTGTATAATACTATCATTAGTATTAACATTTTTTTAAAGTCTTTTTTTATCCTTTTATCTGCGAAATAATTTTGCATTAAATATGTATCTACTATCCTCATTGAGGTATCTTTGTTTTACCATAGATATTATAGTTTGTGTGTTTGCCTGGGTTTTTTTTATGGAGCATATTATTTTGCTCTCGATTAAAATTGTTGCAGAAAGTATAAATATTATTTGCATTAAAAGGAAACTCGAGGTCTTGAATTTCGAGCACTTCTTTTCGATCAGGAATTTCTATTAGTACCTATGAATGATACTGCATCGCTTTCCAGTGTAAAGACGACAAAAATGCACGCGATAAAGTAAAATAAGGACCACAACCATTGGCCTGGCGAGCAAAGTGGGCGGAGCCTAAAACTGCCATGCACCATTCCGCCACCAAGCAGAGAGTAATAGGTAGGAGAGACCACAGCCAATCATTGTACGTTACCGGGTACCCTCTTGTCATCGCCTTGGCCCAGTCCAACAAGATTTGCTTAATGGCACTGGGGCTTCTCGCCATTGGTCTGAACACGATGAGGGGCGGGGGCCAAAATAAAAGGGGGGAGTGGCAACACAGAAGGGGCAATGTTCAAGGGTTTTCCCCGCATTAGATGGTGACAAGTGAGGGAGGCACCAGACGACACAGGGTCAAGAAGGGGAGGCCACCAGACATTGGGGTGGGATTAGAAAAAAGAAAGAAAATACAGAATTAACAAAAGTTACGGGTGGGGTTACAAATAAGGTCGGATGAATGCAAAGTGAGCACTGTTGAGGTGCTAATCAGGCGCGGCCTTCAGTGTCTGCACCCACACTTCTGCTCTCCAGCTTCTCCTATTCTCTGAAATAAATAACTCTGGAGGTCACAGGTCACACAGAACACCCCTCCGCCCCTCTTCCCTCCCTACGTTTCTTTTCCTAACGTGCTGTCTTGTATAGCATAGACCAAGCCAGTCCATCCTTTAACATTCCAGGTATTGATTTTCCAAACTGTATGATGTGATTTGAGAATAAAACTGGTAGCTTTTGAAGAGGAAAACATTAAAATTTCATATGTTCAGGTGGGAGGG
>NW_004798497.1:20020-22776 GCF_000002075.1 Aplysia californica | reverse complement strand
AGGGGGGGAGAAAAGGATGTGGTAAGGAAGGGGAAATGGAGAGCGTTTTGGTGAGGGTATTCAGTCGTCTTTTTTAGTAGTATGCCCATCCAGACCTCTAAAGTTATTCCACAAAGAAGACATCGAAACCATTAGATCATATTATAACATGACAAGACACACAGAATCAGACTGCATCAACGGCCCCTCTGCCTGGTAACAGCAGATACGTCAGCCGTGTGTGTGTGTGAGTCAGTGAGAGATTCTGTACCTGGTACTCGGCGGTGTTCAGCTTGCAGAAGTTGAGGATCTCTTGTTTGATGGCCACGGCGTTGCGCTTCATCGTGTGCGCCGCTTTTTTCGCCAACGACACAGCGATCAGACCGCTACAGAAGTTATAGGGAAGGGACACACGACATGTCAAGGTTAAATAAGGTCAAGGTTACAGTTTTCACACCACAAGCTATTGATGGCTCATTGCGTGAGAATAGGTATAGATCTAGACTACTTCTATTACTCAGATGCATGCTTAATAATCTCCAGTACTTTGTCTTATTTTAGAGTAAAATGGTACAGGCAGTTTCAGTGATAGTGCAACACATGGCACACATAAAAAATCTATACTTTTAATTACGTTGCGTGGGATTTGGGGGGGGGGGGATGTGCTGGGGGAGAGAGGGCGCGAAATGATCATTATATCATTCTACTTTTACCGAGAGCGAGCAACAAAACCTTCACAAACCAACATATTTATGATTATTGAAAAACTAGCAGACAACGAGTTTTTAATGAAGATTACTTGGCATAAAACACCAAAGCTGGGTGTTTCAGTTAAAAAAAATCAGTAAAGTGTATTTCATAATTTATACTTCTTGCCTTTTGAGATGAGCAATGTAGATCAACCATTGCACATACCATAAAGCTACTGTCGTCGATGAAAAGGCAAATAATAAATATATGGTCGAGCAGGCTTTTAGAAAAGAAGGAAAAAAAAAGAGAAAAAAAAGTAGCACGAACAAAAACAGGTCACTGTTAGGATTTGTCTGGGAAGAATGTGTCCTGAATGACATGTTGCTTGAAGCACTTATAATTTGCTACCCTAACATTACACAGTTCTATCTGCTCAGAACCTAGTTTTGAGAAATCTGACTTTTACAAAATGTTGAGTTTCACAATATGTCAAGCTTTTAAAAATGAAATTATTTGAATATCCTGATACTGACTCCGAATAATCTTATGATTTCGATAGAGTAGATAGAACATTTGGTTTCTGACCTCATGGGCTTATAGTAACTCAAAACGGCCAAAAATGTCAGATAGAGATTAATCGTAACTCTAAGGTAGCGAATAATTGCCTTTAATCGAGTTAGTCTGTGCACTTTAAAACACACAGTGGTATAACTCATTGAAACTCTCAATGTGACGCCCAAGTCCCAAACACTAGCGCAATAAATAAAGGCTGAAAATAAATGCATTTTACCGAGCCTAATACTAAACGAAGATAATTCTCTGGACCAGAAGTTGTCTGTCTGTTACCCTTAACAATATCAAGGTGGTCACATGAGAACTTTATTTTATTTGAAACTGAATCGAAACTTTCGCATAGGCTAATTGCTTGTTGAGAAAATAATTGGAAATAATCCCTCCCACCCCATCCAAAAAAAAAGAAGAAAAAAATAATAAGCAGATGAAAATAAATAATTCAAGAACCGTGTCAGTGAGCTAAAAAAAATGCTGATGAAAAGAATACTACAACGTTCAATTTGTAAGATATAGGTACATTTCTCGGCAAAATGTTAAGTGCAAAGTATTCATAACTTCAAAAAACCCTGTCTTTTGTTCTTTTTAAAAATTCAAAAGTTAATGAGACACGGTCACCAATTTAAAGGAAAAAAAAGTTATGATGGTCATTCGAGGCATGGAACCCCCCAAGAAATTTTACAGTAAAAAGACAACGTAAACGCGACCAAAAACAAAGACACAAAACAAAACAAAAACAAACAAACAAACAAACAAACAAACACGCACACAGAAATCGGCACCCCCCCTCTCCCTCCACCCCAAAAAAGAACACTCCCCCCCCCAGAAAAACAACAAAAACAACCAACAGATAAATGACCGGACCACACATTTAATGAATTTTATATTGATGGGGGCATGCAGGACGTTTACTGGATACATGCACTTTGAAGGCAGCCCGTTTGCTGCTTCTCTGGTCCCAATATTATGTTTCTGGTTAATTAAGTCAAGTATTTAATTAGAATGATCTAGGCCTATCTACTTACAGAGGAATCAATTCAATGATTTATTATTAACAGTTCCCAATGTCTGGGTATCTTACCTTTGAACTAAAATAATTGTTTTTGTTACTTTTGTATTTTTACTTTGTATTTTTTACTTTCAATTTTCTGACTATTGAGGAAGGGTGTTTTGTACATTCCAGAAACAACAGGAGCAGCAGCAGCGTCACAAGAACAACAACAACAACAACAATAACAACAACAACAACATCATCATCAACAACAGCTACAACAACAACAGCTACAGTAACAGCAACAGCAACAGCAACAGCAACAGCAACAACAGTACCAACAACAACAACAAAAACAGCTACAGCAACAACAACAACAACAAAAATATAACGACCAAGGGGGGACTGCAGTGTCAACATAATGCAACACACAGGCAGAGGTTCAGCTGACACGTGTACAATGTACATCACTGGCGCTGTCTATGACAACAACAAAAAGAGCGGGGTCAAGAGTTTGGTGGGTGTG
>NW_004798497.1:18530-19705 GCF_000002075.1 Aplysia californica | reverse complement strand
GGGGGGGAGAGGAGGGGATTTGAAGGAGCTAAAAGTGATGGCACTGATGTGCGTGAGAAAGAAATGACGTCACAAGAGTGGGAGAGAAGGAAGCAGCTATAGTACATGTATTATATTATGTACATAGGCTATTCCTTTCCAAAGTCTCTTTTCCTGCTATGTCCTCGTTGTCTAAAATGCAAAAAGATAGTCTGCAACATTGTTATTAAAAATAATAAATAACATAATTTTTAACAAGACAGGGGGAAAAAAACACATCTCTTCTGATGAAGTGTAGTATTTCTGGTAATTGTAATATTTTTTTTTCTTCTTTCGAAAGATGTTAGTTTTTTTTCTACAGAATTTATGGCTTACGCTTAAGGAGAGCGAAAAATGTATCTGACCTACACTTTACCCAAGGGAGTTTCTACAACAAGAAAGAAGTATAACTAGACTAGCTGAAACACTAAAACAGCACCCCTCCCTCCCCAGCCTATCTCTCCAGTCAATGACAAAGACATACGTAACCATACAATCTAACCCCCAAAATGGCTTTCCTTTGACTTCAAATACGACAGAGGAGTACTTATAGCGATATGTACTACTGTGACATATTCTTCTCCTTTTTTAAAAATTACATTTTTAGAGGCTGTAAGTTGTCCATAATTACAAAAGGTATGGAAGTGAAACAAGACTGTGAAAGTCAACGTAGCGGAAAGAGGAAAGGACTTTGTTCTACTATAAGTAAATGCCTATGTACAGAATACAAGGACAACTTTTCTGGCTGTGTGGCCTGATGAAAGAAATAATTAATAGGGCCTACATTATAGCCACGTTCGCTGATAAAACATCTAGCGTGCAAGTACAGGGTGACCGAACAAAAAGTCCGCCTCTTAAATTCAAATAAATCAAACAATTTTTATGTATTCAAATCATACATTTTTACAAACTCTATCTAAATTATGCTAGATGGAAAAATCACAACACGCTTCCTTAAACCACACTCAGATGTGATGCTATTTTTTCTCTAAATTTTTGTTCGTTGATAATCTCCGGTGGAACAACGAACAGCTGTTGTTGTTATGGGGAGGGGGGGGGAATAGGATTTTATGAGAGTAGGCCTGTTATTACAGAGACTGGGGTGGAAAGGGTTGGGGTGGTAGGAGGAGGGAGAATGGGTGGAGGGGAAACTGGGG
>NW_004798497.1:14655-18388 GCF_000002075.1 Aplysia californica | reverse complement strand
GGGGGTATACAGGTGAGAAGTGAGTACAACCTTGTAAGTGAGGGTGAAGCGCTGAAAAACAGAGAAATAACAGCGGAGAATAGCACGTGACAGCGCATCAAAGGCTGGGGATATAATGACAACAGTGTAGAGAAACAGTGGGGGGACTATCGTCTAGGAGATTGGGAACTGTTCAGAGAAGGTGAAAAAAGAAGTTGAGTCGTTTTCAAATATTTTTTTTCTTCAGGGGGTCTTTCTGTGTTTTACCCGTCATCTTCTGGATCAGTGGCACTGAAATTTAGGGCAGTTCAAATCATAGATGAAACAACCGAAGCGTAAGGGAATCTCACAAGACGAACTCGTAGTATGGGGAAAGGAAGCCATTTCGGACACACGTTTCTATACTAGCAATTAAATAAAAAGATATCGCTCCATAGGCGAAGATGTCTGTTGAAAAAAGGTGTGTGATGCGTGAGAAATGTACGCGTAAATGTGTATCCTTTAGTTCTTTGATTTGACTAAAGCAGAATACACAAGTGAACCATTCTCAAGGTTCAGGCTGAAGTGGTTGAAGAATCCGAGATTCTCTTTCACATGGCATAATCATAATATTGATACATGTATCTTGTTACCCGTATTGGAGTTTCTATTGGTTACAAGTTCGCGTTTAGAATTAGAAAGTTCTGTTTGATACTTTATTTTGAAATGAAAGCCTACAAATAATGAACACAACAAAAAAACAAGACAAAACAATACAAATAATAGTTTTATAAAGCAATAATAAAAGATGACCTCCTTCCCCCCAGGAACCCTCCCCCCTCATAAAACAAAGAAAAAACAAACAAAAAAAACCCCAAAAAACAAAAAACGACAGTGCTTCATCGGTCAGGACGCTTGTTAGAAAAAGGTATGTGATTCATGAAACATACATAACTGTGTAAAACTGTTAATGTATAGTCATGTTTATAATATCGTAGTTGTAATAAAATAAACAAAAAGAAGAAAAAAAAAGAAAGGAAAAAGAAAGCTCTATTTTAAAGAATGGGTCAGACAAATAAGTGCGAGACGGAAAGTACTTTGGATAAAGGTCTGTATCTAGATCTACAACTTTGTACAAACACATAAAAAAAACCCCGTTATGGCAGTTTTCTTTTCGTGTTTTATGGAAGAACCAATATAATTTGGCCAATATTATTGTCTCGTGCAAAATCGAATAACCTGTCCTGTAGAAGAAAAAAATGAGTGTTGTAGAAGCAGACTATCTATATTTTCCCACCGAAAAATTGCTCAGTTTTGAAGGAAAAAAAAAGGTAGGGCGTGGAAACATAAAAAAAACAAAACTTTTTGTTGTTGCTGTATTTTTCTAGGTATTTCTATATCAAGCGAATGTCGAAAACTTTTTAGGAAGCACCGGTACATTTGCTTTATTATTTTTTTCCTTACTCTTCTGAATCAGTTGCCTTCAAACTGGAAAAAGGGATTTGAAACGGTATTCCATATAATTTCTTTTTAAAAAACCCAAAGAAACAAAGAAACAAAAAAGTGCGAGCAAGCAAACAACGGTAAGGAATCTACAGGCAATTCATTTCAATATTTTTTTTAAAAAGCAACATGAATCGACCCTGGTTTGTTTACATTCATTTCACAGCTGGGGATCTACCCAGTCGTTGGGGTACAATAGAACAACGGGCACATTTCACCAAGAACGAAAAAGGATAAAAAAAACAACAGGGTGAAAGAGGTAAAAGAGTCAGGCCTTCTTAGAGTCCCCAACAAACACTCGCACGGAGCTTCATTGTACGAGGGAGGTTCAATAAGTCTTTGGTCTGGGTAGGAAGGAATCATGGTACAGTAATGAAATATCGCCAGCCTTTAGACAATTTCTTAGGAACTCACCATGCAAGTTTTCGGAGAAATCGAAAATAAAAAGCCACTAGTCAGCGTGTTCAATGAAACCACGCACAAAAACGTTTGGTTTACTTTGCCGAAGCTGTGCCGTGGAGCCTGTTGAATACCGCTCAGTTATCAAGTTTTTACACTTGCAAGGAAAATCACCTTCAGACATTTTTCAGGAAATGGTCTAAGTTTATGATGACAAATGTCCTTGTTATAATACTGTGACATACTGGGTAAGAAAATTCAAATCTGGATTCATGTCAGTGATGGATGAAGATCGTGAAGGGCGTCCATCCTTAAGGGTAACTGAAGAGAATGTATCCATAGTGAAGAAACTGGTTTTAACAAGACCGACTTATAACTGATAAACAGCCCTCAAGTGAAATGGGAATCAGTGTAGGGTCAATTGAAACGATTCTTTACGACCATCTTAACATGAATAAAATGTCTTCTCGGTGGGTATCCCACCTTTTGACAAGTGAGCAAAAGAAGCAGAGGGTTGAGTCCTACAAAAAACCCCTTCGAATTGAGTCCAATGACTCAAATTTCTTTAAAAACATGATGATTATTGATGTAACATGAATTTGTCATTTTGATCCAGAACAAAAAATGTCCTCTATGCAATGGAAAACCCCCTCTTCTCCCTCACCAAAGAAGGAAGGCAAAAGTAACACCGACAAGTGGAAAGGTCATGCTGTCGTGTTTCTCGGATTGTGAAGGTATCATCATGACCGACTACCTGAAAATGGAAAACTAGTCAGAGGGGACTACTAATCCGGTTTGCTGATAAACTGCGGTCTGAATTGGTGAGAAAAAGACGTGGAAAACTCCGTAGTGGGGTCCTCCTACTGCATGACAACGCCCCTGCGCACAGGGAACAACAAGCAGTCCAGACAGCAGAACAGTGCGGCTTTGAAATCCTGCCACACCCAGCTTATTCACCAGACCTAGCCCTTTCAGACTTTTATCTGTTTTCTAATCTTTAAAAAATCACTGAATTCAAAAGAACGTCGTTCTCTAGGTGAGGTGGCAGAGATGTATTACTCTGCATAGTGACTAAGTAGAGGAATGAAATAACGTGTGCCAGGTTACAAAGCTATATCTTTATTCCTTCATATTTAGACCAAAGACTTCTTGAAACCCCCCCCCCCCCAGTACATGTATTCAGAATCTAGAGAGATGGTAACTCATGTACGCTTCTTGGGAAGCCCACAATGTTTGAGTCTTCTGGTCTATAGTCTTCTGGAGCATTCTAAAACATGCCGTAGTTTGCTGTTGAGCGGGAATAATATGTGCCCTACAAATTCTATTTATTATTATTTAAGCACCCACTCCTCATTCAAACCCTTTTCTCTTTCTTCTCCTCCCTTCTCCCCCATCTTCTTCTCCCGTCTCCTCCATCTTCTTCTCCCTTCTCCTCCATCTTCTTCTCCCTTCTCTCCATCCCCCCTTGCCCATTCCTCCCCTTCACTCTAGTGCTTAATCCCCCCTCCTCCCCCCTTCACAATGATCTTTCCCCTCCTTCTCCCCTCTCCCCCCACTACCACTATTCCATTACCTGATCAAACAAAAAGTCTCCTTCGTCAACAATGCTATACATTAGAAACCATTATAATTGTGCAACAGGAAAAATGGGACGTTTGAGGACAAAAGATTTTTTTTCCCTTTGTGGGCATGCACATTGCTGAAAATACTATAGGCAGTCCCATGTTAGAGGAAAGAAGTAAGCTACTAAATAATTTTCTGGACTAAAAAGAGACAATAACATTATGGAAGAGCGAAAGTACTCGTAAGTGAAGTGGAAATCAAAATGAAAAAAACAACAACATGACTATATTAACGAACATTTTTTTTTTTT
>NW_004798497.1:10121-11539 GCF_000002075.1 Aplysia californica | reverse complement strand
ATTGTTGTTGTTGTTGTTGTTGTTTGCAAAGATGGTAGTGGTGGTGGTGTGTGGTGGTCGTTGTGGTTGTTATTGTTGTTGTTGTTGTTTTTGTTGTTGTTTTTGTTGTTGGTGTGGTTTGCACCGGTGGTGGTGGATGGTTATGGTGACGTCAGAGGAAACGGTTGTTGTCGTTGGTGTCGATGGTGGCGACGACAGGCGGTGAAGAAAGGAAGGGGGATGGTGGTGGTGGAGGTGGGGATGATGATCGCAACGATGAGAGAGGGAAGAGAGGTAGAGAAGTGGGGAAAGATGGTGTAACTGAAAAGCACTGCATCATTTATAAAGGGTAAGTGAACGTAATGATACGACAATGTAATTGACAAAACCAGTTTTTACAGCTCTTTTCCTTGCATCGTTCAAGATCAGTTCTGTGATTAAGGGGATATAATTAAAGCAAGATGAATATACCTCATAAATTGTCGCAGTTGCTGCCCCTTGAATACATTTGAAACTTCTTCTTCTTCTTCTTCTTCTTCTTCTTCTTCTTCTTCTTCTTCTTCTTCTTCTTCTCCTTTTTCTATGTCAAATTGCTCAGTGATTAGGGCGATTTTGAATCAAAATCTCGCTGGCATCATTATTCGTTGAGGATGGCTAACACATTTCTGTAATTAATTGTCCCTGAGCATTCATAAAAACTGAAATGTTCCTCTAACACTGTCATGGCTGCTATTTGCATCAAGGGCGGTATGATTTAACATGATGACGACAATGAAAGACACAAAACAACGTTAAAGGTAGATTTATCTCATGATTTCTATGATTGAGGAAGGTATGAAAGGAAAAGGATGATTGTGATTTTTCTGTGAATGGTTTAATAATTAAGACTGCGCATTCAAGGTATCAGCTAATACGGTCCAAAAAGAAACAAAAACAGAAAAAAAACAAAACAATTAGAACTCAAAATAGTAACAGCGTTAAGTCTGTAGGCGTCATGCAACTACCAGAACACACAAACGTGTAGCAATTGCGTGCAGCCACGGCAAACTTGCTCTTAGTAACTGTGGTGTTTGGGGAATGAACAGGATTAGAAAATGTTGTCTTTCATTTTGTTTGTCTGCTTGTTTATCTGTAGGATTGTCTTTCCGTCTGTTTGTCCTTGGATACTGAGGACTTTCTCTCCGTCTGTGTGTCTGTCTGTTTGTCTGTGTTAACTTTTCTCCAGTCTCCAGTTTTTTAAGAGTACTCAGAGACAATTAATACTCAAGAGTAAAAACATCACTGAAACAAACACGATTGCTTAGACATGTAACAATAGTCAAATATTTACATTACCTCCATTACCTCCCTCCCCCACCCCACTCCTCCTCACCTCCTAGATTTCTCACTCTCCCCCTCTTTACCCCTCTCTCTCTTCATACACAAACATACAGTCACAA
>NW_004798497.1:4829-7272 GCF_000002075.1 Aplysia californica | reverse complement strand
TTTTAAAAAAGACTTAATAAAAAGGAGGGGAGATAAGGACGACAAATTAAATGTTTTATAGGAACGGAGTAAACCACATCACAGCACCCACAATTCTTGAGCCAGGCATAGATATACAGATAGATAAATATGTAATGGATAAATAGATGCCCAATAATAGATAAATGTTTGATAGGTAGATACTAGTGATAAACACTTCCCTATGTAGGAATCGAACTCAGGTTTTCTGTGACCGACGGTGAAAAGCGGAACAACTACTCCACCATAGACACCGTTAAAAAGCATATGTTGTTAAAAAGGAAACACAATTTTAAAAAGTGTACATTACAAGGTGTTTCGTTTCTGAACTTGGGCCACTAAAAAAACCTTAAAAACGAACAAACAAACAAACAAACAATTTTTAAATCCACAGAAATGCGGGTGATGATATCTATAAATAGACATGCGCGTTTTATGCTATTTGTAAGGAATGACGCATCTTGTAAACCCGCGTAAGATCACAGCTTGTTCTAACATAACTTCTGTTTGAGAAAAAGAGAAACAACATTATTATCTTTAATCGGCACAAAAAGCGATTTCTTCAATGCTTAATCTCGCAGGACTCATTAAAAATAAAGAGAACAATCTTGAAGAATAAAATACTATCTTTAAGCAAAAAAAAAATCAAGAAAGATTCGGAACAAACCAACAAAATTATTCATCCTGAAGCTATGCGGCCTCAGACAGTGAGTGTGAAAACGTTTAATTGGTTTTGATTAACGGAGATGAAGGCATATCATTATACAGGTCTAAGGAAAACCCTGGAAAGAATGTTATCTGAACAGATCCTCGAACATATGTTTCTTCTTTAGTTTGCCGAAGAGTTTTAACACAACAGTATGAGGTAACACAACGCGATTTTGTTCTCATTATCACAGCAGTTAGGTGGTTCGTGGATTCTGGCAACCTCACATTCTTCCATCTTTCTCCCCTCTCTCTCTCTCTCTCTCTCTCTCTCTCTCTCTCTCTCTCTCTCTCTCTCTCTCTCTCTCACACACACACACACACAGACACACACATGTACGTACATATTACACAGCACAGTATTATACACACGTCAACCCCCCTCCTCCCTTCTCTTCTTTTTCATCCTATCCCACTCTAAACCTACCATTTCTCTCTCACACACAAATAACAAACAAACAGACAAACAAACACATAAATAGACAAATACCACCTTTGTTTATCTGATATATTTCGCTGCCTGACCTTTCTCTCCTCTTTCACCCGAACCATCCCTACCAAGTCAAACCGCCCCCCCTCCCTCTTTCTCCGTCTCTCTCTCTCTTCCTTTCTCTCTCTCTCTCTCTCTCTCTCTCTCTCTCTCTCTCCAAACATAAACAGACAGACAAGCACACCATAAGACAAATAACACATTACAATAAAACACAACAAACAACAATAAACACACCAACACACAAACCAACCAACCAACCAAAACAAACCAAACAAACAAACACAAACAAGCAAACAAAGACACAAACAGACAAACAGACAGACAGACAAACACAATAGACCCACTTTTGTTTATCGGAGAGGATGCCCTGTGTGACCGTGTGGTACTTGCTGTCTCTCTCATGGGTAGGCGCCTGCTGCTTATATGCCTCCATCTTCCTCTTTTTCTCCTCCTCCGCCTTCTCGAACTTTCTCTTCACCAAATCCTCAGCCTCCGCCTCTCTCTGCTTCTTACGGGCCTCAAATTCCTCTGGAGAATAAGATATACATTTTTACTGTCCAGATCCTGGCACATTGGCAGAATGAATATCGAAAGATTTATTATTTATAAAGAAAAAAAGCTTTAGTAAGAGTATAAGGACACTGTTCAACACAAATATAGGCGTTAAAAATTAGGGGTGTTACTAGAGAGTTTTCGATTAAATAATACCTGGTGCTCCTTGCGGATGGGATGGGGTTGGGTCGGGTAGGGTCGACCGCCCGACTTGTCACCTGAAAACATACCTGTTTGCTCTTGAGGTGACGAGTCGGACAACCGGTTTGTGCCACGATAACCACTTTGCATGCTTAATGAGGCAAGCAATTCGACCCGACCCGATCTTGCCAATGGGCACCTGGTATAACAGTTTAACGGCTTTTGCAAAACAATAACGTCATATAAGTGCCTAAGATTAGAGGTGGTAGAAGAGAGTAACAAACACAAAACAGAAGGAAGAGGGAAAAGACGGTAGATGTGTTAAAGTAAGGAAGGAGCAAAGCAACCGCCAACCACCCACTAAATAGTAGAAGTTGAGCTTAGTTGTTTGCTCATGCAACAGTAAATATACATTTTTTGTTGTACAGGGGTGAATACAAGAATGCACATGTATTTGTGTGTGTATTTGCCCGTGTGTATGTCTGTGTGTGTGTGTGTGTGTGTGTGTGTGTGTGTGTGTGTGTGTGTGTGTGT
>NW_004798497.1:0-3005 GCF_000002075.1 Aplysia californica | reverse complement strand
CGACACGGAGACTGTTCCCGAAAAAGTTCACCCACACCAAACCCAGACCTCCCCCCCCACCCCACCACACTCCCTTCTTTTCTGCTATTGTTCGACCGCCACAATTGACTACCCTCAAAAGTTACAGGACAGGGGTTTGGGAGGGGGGTGGGGTGTGAAGAGGGTGGGGATATCGAGAGGAAACGTTTTATTTTATTATATTTTGTTTTGTTTGTTTTTCTTTAGTCAGGAACATGGTGGATGTGTCCACACCCTCTGGTGTAACAAACTACCTCGCTAGATCATTTTTGTCTTCACGGAGGATTTGTCCCATTAACTCGCCATAACATCCAACTAGTTTTTATTATATTATTTCCAGTCTGCTCGGAGATGTGTCAATTCTTTTCCAGAAAGAGCCCACTTTCTCCATCAAAGCCAACTTTTAGGTTGCCCTGTCTCTTGATAAACCCTACGGAAGTGTAATTATATTATATCAATTTCTGGTTGGCGGGTGCTCTGGTATGGTTTGCTCCATCTTTCCTCTCAAACATTTATCGTCCTTCTTTTTGTGTTGATTACTCTCTTGTAACACCTCTAATCTTGGGCACTATACAACCTAACTGTATTACAAGTGCTGTAAAACTCACTCATACTTTAAAAAGAAACAACAAAACAACAAAGCATAACTGAGATCCATGAGTGTCGGGCCTGACAAGGAAAGGGTTAAGGATTAAGACGATATAGCGTTATTACACCTGACGGGGAAAGGTTTAAGACGAGATGGCGTTATTTCATTATCTCCGCCCCGGGCAGTGAGACTGGGTAGAGGCGTGTGGCGAGGTGCGAAAGCGTAACAATCAAATTTTAACAATGATGACGTAATACGCTTCTCGGATATTTTTGGGGACTTGAAACGAGGGGTACAATTTTTTTAATGAACAAAGGCGAATGATTAGTTCCCTCCTCGTTCACCCCCCACCCCCTCTTCGCCTCCTCCTCCCTTTCTCCTCCCCTCCCTTTCATAAAGCGGACACAAAACAGAATCAAGTGGATTAAGAGAAAGGAAATTTTGAAACTACCCAGCACAAAGACTGGACCGGTCAGCCAGTCGCAGATAGCGTCAGTCTACAGGTTGGACAGCGTAGAGCGCACATCGTATGCTTGTTGCCTGTTGTGAAATTTTGAGCGTTTTGAACATTTGGTGTTCAGAAACATACATCGTTGAGTGATTTTGGTTTGACTTTTGTCTCGAATTTTGAGCACGACGTCAACACGACAAGCACCTTGCCTGTTTATCTTCGTGCCTTGTATTCTCCCTCATTTTCGTCGCCGTTTGTCCCAGTCGTGGGTCAAATCTTCGTCTCCCACCACGTTGCGGGTTTCTGGATCGTCACCAGTCATGGAGTCTTTGGCGTTTAGTCCGAGACAGCTCGACGGCTCAGGGGAACAGTCCCAGGACTCTGGCAGGAGCACTGGCAGTGTTTTCCGTCCATCAAACCCAGACACAAGCTGCAATGGCAGACAGCTTCAAACAACGATCAAGGCTCGTACCGGAGGAGTACTTCAAACAACGAATACGAACGTAGCCAGCAATGGCACAGCGCATCATACAGCTAAGACAGATAAGGATTTGGCCTTAGAGGGAACACTGCCTTCTGATTCAAGAAAACGGAGACATCAAGAAAATCACGGAGACAGCAAACGACGCATCACGTCTGAGGCCTGTACTGGCGCTGTGTTCCCTGCACCCAAAACAGCTGTAGCCTCGTGTCACGTCATGCCTTCTACTACAACTACAAACAACACGGGCGCTGACTGTGCGAGCACTACAGCATTCCCTATCGATTTGAGGAAACGAAAACAACAATCGAATGGTGACATTTTCTGTTCGTTGTTCGAGCCTACGGGAGAAGAGCTGGGCACCGGGTGCTTTGGCTCTGTCTCCACATACAGAAACAAGGAAACAGGGAAGGAATTCGCTGTCAAAGTCATGAAGAACTGTCGGAATAAAAAACTTCGTAGAGTACTGAGTGAGATCGAGACTTGTCAGCGCTACAGGAACTCTGAAAACATCCTCCATTTCGTGGACTTTTATAGGGCGGGAGATACGTTTTTCCTGATGTTCGACAAAATGGCTGGAGGTGATCTGAGAGACATGATGTCATCAACTCCGTATCTGCTGAGCGAGTCCCAGGCTTCACGAGTGACCGGCGCCGTCGCCCGAGCGCTCCTTACACTCCACACCGACGGTGTAGCGCACAGAGACCTAAAACCAGAGAACATTTTGTGCCGCACCCCAGGGAAGGTTACCCCACTCGTCCTTTGCGACTTAGGCCTAGCGAGTGAACTCCCTATACGTCGTAACCTCTCCGAAGGGAACAAATTAACCAAGCCTGCACTCACGTCAGTCGTTGGCTGCCCGCAATACATGGCACCAGAGGTCGCCGGTTTCCTGTTACCCCCGTCACAGAGGAGAACAGCGCCCTACGACACCCGCTGCGACATGTGGGGGCTGGGAGTTCTCATCTACGAAATGCTCTTCGACTGTCTGCCCTTTGTCGGCCACTGTGCTAAGCACGAGCAAACAACGGACCTCAGTTGTCGGGACTGCGACAAAGACATGTTCCCGAAGATCTGCAGCGGCAACTATTCCATCCCTACAAACACTCGTGGGTCCTTGTCTGACAGAGTCGTGGATTTGATCCGGAACCTCCTGGTCGTTGACCCCCAAGCCCGTTACTCAGCCGCCCAGGTTTTGAAGCATCCGTTTGTGACAGCACACAGGAACGATGACGTCACCAGAACCGACTGTCTAACAGCGTCGCCACGACAATCGTTATCTGAGTGATGATGACCCAGTTTTGGCAGGAGTATCCCCAGCTGCTTTTACTTTTCTCGGATCATAAATTTTATCTTTTTTAAAAGACGCAAACTTAGGACTTTGTTACGACATCTACACTGATGACTGTGTGTTTGTCTGCGCAAGAGTGTCCTTGCTGCGTGCGCGCGCGTGTGTGAGTGTGTGT
>NW_004798496.1:156153-159856 GCF_000002075.1 Aplysia californica | reverse complement strand
CTCTCTCTCTCTCTCTCTCTCTCTCTCTCTCTCTCTCTCTCTCTCTCTCTCTCTCTCTCTCTCTCTCTCTCCCCCTTCCCAAATCCCAAATCCAGTCACTTGTTTGGCTCTCATCATTTGTAATTTGGTGTCTTATTCATAATATCTGTCAGGGTAATAGCGTACCTCACATGACAATAGACACCCTAAGTACTTAATTATTTGACGTAATGCTGAATCAGTAAAGTATTATCTATCCCTACTATATCTGGAAGGGAAGGTCAATTATTCTTAAACCCGACGAGTCCAGTGGGTATTACTTATTGCAAAAGAATAATACGCTTTTTAATGACAAGTTCAACCTCCTTTTAAACGCTGAGATATAATTTAAAAGACGGAGAATATGAAGCTTTAACTTTTATTTGTTTCAGTTTTAATACGAAATTTACAGCACTTGTAACACAAATAGACCACATAATGTCGAAGATCGGAGGCGTTACTGTAAAGTAAAATACGAAGAAAAGCAGGAGGAGAGATAAGGAAGATAGTAAATGTGTCATAGAAAAGAAGGAGCAAACCACACCAACGCTCCTGTCAACCGCCCACGTCCGTGATAAAACCAAGCCCTCCAGGTGGATAGTCTTGAATACTTCCCCAAATCAACCGAAGCTCGCCTTTATGGGAATTTGAACTAGGGTCAACCACCTCGTGGAGTAGCATGATGCTAACTGAGATATCCACTCGTCCAATCAGGTATCTGCTCTCTTAGGAGCTAAGTTTAAATAATTATCATCATCCGGTGCATTGCCGACTGGCGTGGGCGATCATTGACCTCCACTTCACTTTGTCTTTCGATGCAGCAATGGAACATGTCGTTCTTGCTGTTCCCAGCTATAATTTTGTCAACCTGTTCAGTATCTTTTCCCTTTGTCTGCCTCCGCCTCTCTCTCCATCAAACTTGCCTGTTGTTACAATATTCTCTAGTGCTTCTGTCCGCATTGTGTATCCAATGAAACTTGCCTGTCGCTTCCGTATATTCGTCGTTAGCTGTTGTTTGCTTGAACCGAGACTTTTTCATTTGTTTTTCTAGCTGTCCATGGGATACGCAGCATGCGTCTTGTGAACCGCCACTCTGTGGCCTCAATTATTCTTTCCAGCTGTTTATTGATTTTCCACGCTTCGCACCCGTATAACAGGATTGGCTCGATGTTACTTTTCAGTACTCTTTTTCTTGTTTCCAGTGACAGTTTGATGTTTGCAAATTATTATCTGTTTCATGTTGTGGAAGGTTGCTTTTGCTTGACAAATGCGGCTTTTAATTTCGGTGTGACATCTCCCATCGGATGATATAAATATTTAAAACGTCGTACTTGCTTGAGGGTAGTACATTGATTTTGATATAAGTTTAGATACTGTGACCTATTTGCTGAAGACGAAAAATAGCCAGAGATATAGCATCTGCCAACTATCCCCTGTCACCAAAGCCGCGCTCATTTGTTCGCGCCCCACTCCTTGCCACGACAGACCTTCATCTTCCCCGGTCTCTGCTTTGATGTGGCGTCGGTGGCCTAGTGGTGTTAGGCTATCACACTCGCAACCGTAAAGTCGTGGGTTCGAATCCCTTTAGGGACCCGACGTTGTGTCCTTGTGAAAGGCACTTTACACGAATTTTCCTCACTTCTCTCAGGTGGGAATGCGTACCCAGCTATAGACAGTGAAAGCTCTTATCAGTTTGTTAGTGTTTGAGCATTTAATCAGCTGCTTGCACTGCATGCTTTCTGGGAAGCTGAGAATGTGCTCTATAATGGTCTGCTGTAGTAATAATATAGTGTCAAGCGCAAAGAGCTTGCTGTTGAGCGGGGGTAAGTTCTGTACAAAGACCACTTACTACCTCAAAATTACAAAGTTCTATCAGACATTTTTGGGGGGGGGGGGGGGGTGTTTTGAGCTACTAAGACTATGGAGTCAAACGCCAAATGTTCTATCTGCTGTATCAAAATCGTAAGATTATTCAGAGTCGTTTTCAAGGTATTTAAAGAATTGCATTCGAAAAAGCTAGACATGACGAAAAACTGAAAACCTTTATCTCATAACCGGGCACTGAGCAGAGATCGTTGTAATTCTGAGGTAGCGCACTGTCTGATTGTACGTTTTCAATGTGTGATGTGGGAGGTCTTCCCCAAATTCCCTTTGCTTCTCTTTTGTCTTGCAGCACAGTTAGTTGTCATCAGGTCTGGTTTAAAAAAAGAAATGTGCATCGCCCTCCACCCCTACCCCCCCCCGCTGGACAATGCCCCTGACTGAAGAGTCTTTTGGCAAATTCCCAAAGCGGGGATATTAATAATATGTTCGTATGCACAGTAGAATTGTACATTTTCTGACTTATCAGTGTCATCCTCATACTGTGCCGAAACAACATAGACGGAACTGCTGTGTTTTCTTTTCTCATCCTTACTGTCGTCATTTTCCCTCTACTTCTTTTATATGTTTGTCACTCTCTTGTAAACTGCTATTTCCGGGGTGCCTTGATAGTCGAAGCAGACTTTGTGTTGTTGAAGCAAGAGAGGTGAGCAGAGTAAGCCTGATTCCCCGTTTGCATTTCCCTGTTGACATCCACCCCTTGGTGCTCATATGACCTTATGCAGTTGCGAGCGCCGTAAAACCTTACTAGAACAAACAAGCTACAAGCAATGCTGAACCATTTAGCTGAAAAAAGTCGAACTTTCTCTAGCAACCACTTGTCCAAGACAACGGGTGTACAAGCAACCACTTCCTATTCCTCGTTGCTTTTAAAGATATAGCATAACGCCACCATGTCAGACAGCCACCCGTCTAAGAGAACCATATTTCTCCTCGACAATGAGTGTCCGTCTAGGACAATTTCGACCATAACAATAAGTGAGGCAGCGTGGTGGAATCAGGCTCTCGTCAAAATAATCAAAATAAAAAACCCTGCATTTTTCCCGCAGGTTTGTGAATTTTTATCAAATTTTTGTTTATTGGCTCAACACTTTTCATGCCCAATAAAGAACTCATTTCGGTGTGGATTTTTCTGAAAAATGTTGATTAAAGGCACAAAAAAAGAACATTTTCAGTTACCAAGGACTTTTAAGCTAAAGAAATAACTAATCTTTGGCGGCCATTTTCTCACTAATTTTGCCTCTGAAAATTGGTGACCCCCACCTCTTTCATTCACAAATATCTCGACTTGTATTCAATATAAATGGATATTTTTTTTCATACAAATAAAGACAAGTGAACAAGCTTTAAGATGATACCAATAACTCGACATGCCCAAAAATTGACGCGAGCCTGGTTCCACCACGTTGCCTCACATATTAGCAATTCTGAACTACTGTTGCGAACCAGCGCTAACGGCCACCTGTATGTCTAAGACAATCACCTTAACAAACAGCTACTTCCCATTTCCTTCTTTGGGTATTTTTTCATTGTAATAACACTGTTATAAGACATAATATGAACAGACATAAGGGTCTTGAACATCTAGCTCTCACTGGCAAAATTGAAGGCAAACGAGGCAGTGGTAGGCCCCGAACAACCTATTTAGGGAACCTAAACAAATGGGTAAGAGGGAAAGATCAGGGAAATATAGCTTTTTTTGCCGAGCAAAGGAATGAATGGAGAACCATGACCGCCGATGTCTGTCAGACCTGGCACTGGATGTATGAATGAATGGCACTGTGCAAGACGTCCACCTGTCTAA
>NW_004798496.1:154139-156053 GCF_000002075.1 Aplysia californica | reverse complement strand
ATATGACCACATTTCTCCCACACAAACAGCGGCCGTCTTGAGCAATTTCGAAGATATATATATATATATATATATATATATATATATATATATATATATATATATATATATATATATATATATAAATATATATGTGAGGCAGCGTGGTGGAATCAGGCTCTCGTCAATTTTTGAGCATGTAGAGTTATTGGTTTCGTCTTAAAGCTTGTTCACTAGTCTTTATTTGGATGAAAAGAATATCCATTCATCTTGAATACAAGTCGAGATATTTGCCAATTAAGGAGGTGGGGGTCACCTGTTTTCAGAGGTAAAATTAGTTAGAAAATGGCCTCCAAAGATTAGTTATTTCCTTAGCTTAAGAGTCCTTGGTAGCTGAAAATTTACATTTTTGTTCCATTAATCAACGTTTTTCAGAAAAACAACACAGAAATGAGTTCTTTAATGGGCATGAAAGGTGTTGAGCCCCCCAAAAAATACAAAAAATGATAACAATTCACACACCTGTGGAAAAATGCAAGTTTCTTCATTTTGATTATTTTGCCGAGAGCCGGATTCCACCTCGCCGCATCACATATATATACTAGCTGTACCCCCTTTCTTTGAAAGGAATGATCGGTGCATTAACACCAACTGAAAGTCACAGGCCTTTTTTATTTACACTCTACTTGAATGGAGCAATAAATCTTGAGAGATGCAAAAAATGAGAAGGTCTAGATATAGGTGATGCATAGATTGATTTTCTATTCCGCTTTCGTGGTTGTACACTCCATCATTTCAAAGGTGTGGAGCAGTGCGCACAGCTAGAGAACGAAAACCTCACTTGTTTACAATGGCGTCTTAGAAGACAGACTTTCCCAAGATTAGATCTAAACCACAGTAATGAAAAAAATGAAAATTAAACTACAGTGACTCCAGGCTCCTCAATAAAACTGCACCTTTTAAATGATTCTGAACCACCGTTAATTTTGTCAAATTCGAAAGTTAAATGGTTGGGAAGTTTTAGGCGGTAAAAGTGACGAACGTTCACATGTATAATATGTGAGGTATGCTGACAAAATGAGTTAAGTATCGGATTTTACCCCGATCGACACAGATAGATACGTGGAATTTATAGGTTGGGTTTGCATTATTTAGCATATGACATATAGACATGTTTAACTTAAAGAAAAAAATGGCATCCCTTAAAAATCGATGAAGTTGATGTGTCTATTTTCGGCTGACGTCTCCACACATGGGTTGCGAGAAGTAACTCATTTTGTCAGCACGCCTCACATATGTCATATAAAGCAATTCCGAACTAGTTACCCGAATATTGGTAAATCGGATACGTGCCCGCCCATCTCATTCAGCACTGACCGACCGTAGAACCACTACAAAGAACCAGACAACCATCTTCTCTCCACCCTACTCTATTCCTAGACTCCCTCGGGCCACCTCGTAAATCTCCGGCCGTCAAATCTAGAACACTGTCTCCTCCCACGTCCTTCCCCACTATCAAACCGCACGTAAACATCATGTAAAAATGTTCCTAGGCTGTGTGAATCACTCTATCTTTGAACACCGGTTCTTTAGAAGTGCCTCATCATGAATTGGACGGGGAGACTTTTCTTTCCTAATTTCATGAAAGTCCCCCGCGAGCCCACACTCCCCCCCCCCCCAAATTCTCTCTCTCTCTCTCTCTCTCTCTCTCTCTCTCTCTCTCTCTCTCTCTCTCTCTCTCTCTCTCTCTTTCACTCCTCTCTCTCTCTATCTCTCTGGCCATTCTCCCTCTCTCCTCTTCCTTCCTCCCTCTCTTCCCCCCTCTCCCGTCTCTGCTCCTCCTCCTCCTCTCTCTCTCTATCTCCCCTCTCTCCCCCTCTTTCTCCTCCCACCCCCCCGCCCAATCCCACAACGGTACAAGACAGAATAGTACCT
>NW_004798496.1:153072-153940 GCF_000002075.1 Aplysia californica | reverse complement strand
CTCTCTCTCTCTCTCTCTCTCTCTCTCTCTCTTTCTCTCTCTTTCACTCCTCTCTCTCTCTATCTCTCTGGCCATTCTCTCTCTCTCCTCTTCCTTCCTCCCTCTCTTCCCCCCTCTCCCGTCTCTGCTCCTCCTCCTCCTCTCTCTCTCTATCTCCCCTCTCTCCCCCTCTTTCTCCTCCCATCCCCCCCCCCAATCCCACAACGGTACAAGACAGAATAGTACCTTCCGTCCCTAGACCCTTAACAACAACGGAACAAAGCCCGTTCCACTTTCTCTTTTTTAAGTCAAACTGGTACTATTGATTGTATATAGAGGCAAGTGGATGAACATCAGCTTAACTCATATTAGGTCTTTGTTTTTTTTGGTAAGTGTTTTACGGCGCTGGCAACTGCGTAAGGTCACAGGAGCTTGCAGGACACAATAAACATCGTCAGTTTGTAGGACATTTTGAATTTTGCCCAGGTGGCGGCAAAAGCCTACTCTTATTGATTTTAGACCACCAAGGGATCTTTAACGTGCATAACTTGCTCGAGATTTTTCTCCCTTGACCGAGAAGGCTAGGTGTAGATCTTTCCTACCAGAAGATCAGGGGTGTCGCCAAAAGACAGCAGCAAGAAGAAGCCTGGGAGTAGCAGTAGAAAGGCTGCAGAAAGAGTCAGGAGCCCAAAGGAGAGGGGAAAAGGAGATAGAGGGGTTAGGGCCGAAAGTGGAGAGAGACGAAAGCAGACGAAAGAACGTTGATAAAGAACAGGAAAGGAGGTGAAAGGAGACAATTTTAGAGAAGAACATTTTTCCGTGGCTACCCGGATTTGAACACGGGACCTTTGAACGAGAGGTAAACACTCTAACCTCTAGGCCACGAGAG
>NW_004798496.1:147725-151858 GCF_000002075.1 Aplysia californica | reverse complement strand
GTAAAACTTCGTATATTTTTATAGTAGTATATTGCTCAATTCTACTTTCTTCAACTGAAATTTAAAATGGTAGACAACATCATGTACGCTATATTATGAAATATGCAATTTGGGGGGAAGGGGGGGGGGGGTGTCTGATTTGTGTATGATGGATTGAAATGAGCCTCAAAATTGCCTTTGGTCTGCTGCTGTTTGGAATCAAACGAAGAGCAAGAGAATTAAGTTGTGCGCACATTCGACTATAGCGAGAGCTGTGTTTTGCCATTTTGCGTGCCCGCGGTGTGCCCCAGTGCAGCTCAGTTTTAACTCTTTGAGGACCCACGTTTTGGTCACTATAAATAAAAAAGAAAAAAAAATTCGTTATTTTTATATTAGTAGATTGCTCAATTCTATTTTCTTCAACTGAAATTTAAAAGAGTAGACAACAACATGCATGCTATATTAAGAAATATGCAATTGCGTGTGACTGATTTGTGTATGATGGATTGAAATGGGCCTCAAAATTTCCTTTGGTCTGCTGCTGATAGTACATTTTCACGACGTGGTGGAATCAGGCGCTAGTCAATATATTTGGGGTATATGGAGTTAATGGTATCATCTTAAAACCTGAATATTTGTCTTACTTTTGATTTATAAATATCCATTTATCTTTGAAGTATTTGGGGGTCGCCTGGTTCCAGAGGTAAAACCCCCCCCCCGATGAAATGGCCGCCAAAGTCGCATTATTTCTTTAGTTTGAGAGCACGTGGAAACTGAAAATTTACATCTTTTATGCTTTTAATCAACGTTTTTCAATACAATCCACACAGAAATGAAAGGTGTTTAGTCAAAAAACCAAACATTCTATAAAAAATTCCCAGACCTGCTGGAAAATGTCAGTTTCTCCACTTTGATTATTTTGACGAGCGCCTGATTTCACCACGCTGCCTCACATATGTGCCCGCTAGGTCATCGAAGAGTTAATTAATAGAGGAAAGAGAACGGCGGCCATGGCAATGCCCGGTGTAAGAGATTAATTATTCAGGTCTATGAGACCCCCTCAGCCGTCCACCTTTGTGTCTCTCATTGATCTCCCTCCCCCTTACGTAGGATTCTCTTCCAACAGAATAAACACATCGCTACAATAAAAGCTACAAAGTCTTATCTGCTCAGTACTTAGTTTTGAGAAATTTGCCCTTAAAAATTTTGATTTACACACGCCAAGCTTTCTTAAAATGAAATTCGTTGAATATCTTGATAACGACTCCGAAAAATCTCCATAGCACAGACAGAACATTTGGTTTCTGACCTCACGATCTTAGTAACTCAAAACGGTCCAAAATGTCAGAGAGAACTTTGTGATTCTAAAATAGTGACATCTACAACAGAAGCTAATCACGTCTGTCGTCCTTTTCTCTCCTCCCTCTTCTCTTTTTACGCAACACTCAAGAAAAACCGTAAATATGTTGCACTTATTTGACCTATTTGTGTTGCAAGTGCCGTAAAACTTTTACTAATACATTTTAAAAAAGCATCCAGCCTTGTCCTTGGCCGAAACATA
Source organism: Aplysia californica (assembly GCF_000002075.1). Lineage (NCBI taxonomy): Eukaryota > Metazoa > Mollusca > Gastropoda > Aplysiida > Aplysiidae > Aplysia > Aplysia californica. The sequence continues at coordinate 150,318 of NW_004798496.1, read as the reverse complement.
GCACAAAGACCTCCTTTCGACATTCAACGATACTTCATCATCGAGTGCCAGATCTGCGACTAACATGGACGATCATGATTTGCTAATCCTTTCCAGGATGCTCTAAAAAAAATGCTGTATTATCTTGATCTGACCCCATCACCCACATGTTTAGGTTTTCCAAGTAAGTTACTCTGAGTCAACCCCTGCCTCGTTTGCCCTCAATGTTACTTGTGAAAGCTAAATGCTCAAGGCCCTTATGTCTATTCAAATTAAATATCCTAGAAATTGCATTCGTCTTGACCTAATTCTTTTTATCAGCGAGCGGCCTTTGTGAGCTTCTTCAAGCACTACCTCATTTGAATTCTTTTTCTTTTCAAGAAATTCTCAACAGTCTCCGTCCGAATAAGCCATATTAATTCTGATGCTTCTACGCGTATTTCATTTTCACTATCTGTAGTAGTTGTCCACTATCCACATTTGTATGACGTGTAGTTAATTGCGAGCGTCTTAAAACTTTGGCCAAACTAAATCTCACTGTTTTGATAAATAATAAATAAATAATGGATTGCATTTATATAGTGCATATCCACCTATGCAATGCTCTATGCGCTTAACATGAAACATATTATGGAATTACAAATCAATTTTATAGGCACATAGTATTACATACGCGTGCACACACATACTCACGCTCGCACACACCCACATACACAAAAAAACACACATACACTTTAGTACCACTTTATTCACAGCTGACTAGAAGGGTTGGCTACGCATATTCTTACAGAGCCGTACGATACAAGAGAAAGGAAAAGAAATTAAAGACTCACTCACCCGTGCACCTTTGCCTCTCTCATTGCTCTCCCCTTCGGTTGGATTTTCATCCAATAAAATAACAACATCCACAAGAGAAGCCACACACATCTGTCATCTTTATCTCTTCTTCTTATCTTTTAGGAAACTAACTAGTAACATCCCTAATTTTCGGCACTTCTGCGACCCGTCTGTGTTTTATGTGCCGAAAACAAACTCTTACAAAGAAACAGCAATCCACCCACGAAGCAAGTGATCAAAAACTGTACCCCTCCCCCTCCCTCCCTCGGGATTTATTTTTGGTAAGTGGTTTACGGCAACTGCATAATATTATATTAAGGCTACAGCGTGCGGCCGCGGCATTTAAGGTTACAAAAGGACAGGGGAGGGGGGGAACCTCACACCCAAAGACCCAATCACCCGTCCACTTTTGTCCCTCTCACTGACCCCCTCTTCTGTGGTGTTCCCCTCCATCACAATAACATCTAAAGACTTCAACAAAAGTTAAGTACCACCTTGACAGACAGTCCTAATTTTTTAAAATATCCGAAAAAAAGACAGCAAGGAATGTTTCGAAATTTTTGCTCTTATTAAAGTGTTAATGGGTTACCAACGCGTACTGCAAAGCCTTATAAAGGTCCAAAACCACCACGTGCAGCACGGAAATCCTGGGGGAATTTTAGTCAAATTTGCTGATTTTTATCGACTTGTGTGCAACACCACGGACTTTCCTTAGTTAAAATTTCTGGTGCACGTCATAAACGGACGTACGGTCTCGAACTGTGCTCACTTTGGTTGCAATATAAGCCACCGTTTGCGCAAAATCCGATATCGCATCAGCATGTCACCAAAACGAAAGCTGAGAGACTTTAAATGGTGCCAGGGCTATGGCGTGGCTGCAGGATGGAGTTGGAGCCCGAGAAGTTGCCAGAAGGCTCGCAGTGTCACACTCTGTCATTGTCCGCCTGAGGCAGCGCCATCAAGCCACTGGATTAGTAAAAAAAAAACACCCACGTGTAGGTCGACCCGACAAGACCTCTCAGAGTGTTTGCAAGTGGTCCCTAACTTTTGTTGAAGTCTGTACAACAGAAATCGCCCACATCTGCCATCCTTATCCCTCCTCTTTCTTTTTCTTTTTTTTTGAAACTCTCTAGTGACACCTCCAATCTTCGGTTTACTAAGATACAACAAATCCACCCACCAAGCAACGCACCGAAAATTGCACCTCTCCTCTATATCTAACGATACGTCAACATCAAGTGCCAGATCTAAGACGGACCTAGGAGATCAGGGTTTTCCATTTATTCCTTTGCTCGGGTTCTCCAAAAACAAACAAAACGCTTTTATCCTTGTCTTTCCCTGTAACCCATCTGCTTTTGCTTTCTAAAGTAGTTGCTGCCTCGTCTGTCTTCAATCATACCACACAGAACCATTTAGATCTAATACACCTATTGATAAAAGGGGAATGAACAACATTTATACATGTTCTTCCTCCTCTTCCTCGTTATCGATGACAGCAGCTAGACAGGCAGTCCGATGTCGCGCACAAACTGTGCAGTCCGCTTCAAATCTAAGAGACTGCCATAGAGCTTTCTCTCAAGGGAAGTCACATTCTGCCTCTCACCCGGACACTCTTGTCCCTCTCATTGATCCCACAACAACAACAACAACAAGAACAGCAACAACAACAACAACAACAACAACAACAACAACAACAACAACAACAACACACACATACACATCCCAAAAAAACCACTCTCTCTCTCTCTCTCTCTCTCTCTCTCTCTCTCTCTCTCTC
>NW_004798496.1:144259-146314 GCF_000002075.1 Aplysia californica | reverse complement strand
GGGGGGTATTAATATGTTCTTATTCACAGTAAAATTGTAAATAAGCTAATTTATTAATGTCATGCTCATACTGTGCCGGAACAACATAGGGGGAACTGCTGCTTCTTCTTTCCTCATTCTTACTATTGTCATTTCCCTCTACTTCTTTTGTATGTTTGTCACTCTCTTGTGAACTGCTATTTCCGGGGTGCCTTGAGAGTCGAAGGAGACTTTGTGCTGTTGAGGCTAGAGAGGAGAACAGAATAAGCCTGATTCCCCGTTTGGACTTCGTCTTGACATCCACCCGTGGGCGCTCATTATATGACCGTGAGCAGTTGCGAGCGCCGTAAAACCTTACTAAAGCTAAACTAAGCTCTCTTGTTGAACACGACACGTATGTAAACAGAAGCCACATTGCCTTTACGTCACTAAACGCACATTTTTATCGATTTCTGTAACACGGTTTTTGTATGGCATCAGCTTTTCCTGGGTGACTTCCTGTTCGTTGGCGATCGTTTTAAAAAAAATATTTCAAGTACATTTTAAAAAACGAAAAAAGATCACGGATATCAAAACTGTTGTGTATGGTTTGCCCCGAGTGTTTTACGGTGCTTGCAACTGCATAAGGTCATACGAGCGCGCGGGACACATTAAACTTTTTTCATTTGGTAGGAAATTTTGAATTTTTGCCCGGGTGGCCGTCGAAGCCTACTCTTCTCGATTTTAAACCACCAAGGGATCTTTAACATGAGCAACTTGAAAACTGGACTTCCGAGATTTTTCGCCCTTGTCCGAGAAGGCTCGGTGTAGATCTTTCCTACCAGAAGATCAGGGGTTTGGCTGAAAGATAGCAGTGAGAAGGAGCCAAGGAGTAGCAGTAGAAAGCCTGCAGAAAGAGTCAGGAGCCCAGAGGAGGGGGCAAAGGAGATGAAGGGGTGGGGGCAGAAAGAGGAGACAAAAGCAGACAACAGAAAATTGATAGAGATCAGGAAAGGAGGTGAAAGGAGACATTGTTTAGAGAAGAAAATTGTTCGGTCGTTACCCGGATTCGAACCCGGGACTTTTGAACGAGAGGCGAACACGTTAACCTGTAGGCCACGAGAGCCCCTGCCCAGAATTTGTGAAAACAGTTCCGATAAAAGAGAGAAGAGTGTGCGTCGAGCTTTGTTCCAAACTTGAAAACAGAAACACCCACTGAGACATTAGAAATATTTGTCAATTATTGCTTTTGGTAACAGTTCATTATCAAGAACGCAAAGCTTCTCACGGTTCTCCAAACTCAAAACTGGACAAATTTTCATTGACCACCAACCCCCGTACAGACGACTGAAGTTGACTATGAATGAGGAAACGTCCATAAACGTTGAGGAAACCATTCGAAATATCCGTCGCCAAAATATTGATGAAGTTGTAGGCACTGTGGGGATATTTTAAAATGGCTAAATATAAAAAAAGAAAGGAAGAAAGGAAGAAAGAACTAAAGAAAGAAAGAACCAAATGTGGAAATAGAAATAGATAGATAGATAGATAGATAGATATATAGATAGGCAGACAGACAGACAGAAAAGAAGACAGGCAGAGAGACAAATAAATAAGACAAACAATTCGTTAGTTAGAATAATATAGAGTAAGAGAAAAAAGAAGGAAGAGGAGAAGGAGGAGAAGGAGAAGGACGAAGAAGAGATACTAATTACATTACACGAAGGGAACATAACGGAGAATGAGATGGGCTGAGTCCTGATTAAAAGCGGATTATCCGCTGATTTCTCCTGGGAGGACTGTGTGTACACACGACAGACAGACTGAAACAGCCAATATAACGTCGGGCCACTACCTGAAACTGACGTAAAAACTACTTCGCAAGCATGATAAAATATGTACCAACGCACGAAAGTTCTTGTATTTTAGGTTCAAATAAAACTCATTTGTGAGTGAGTGTGTATGTGTGAGTGTGTTATTTGTGTGTGTGTGTGTGTGTGTGTGTGTGTGTGTGTGTGTGTGTGTGTGTGTGTGTATGTGTGTGTGTATGTGTGTGTGTGTGTGTGTGTGAGAGAGAGAGTCTGTGTTTGTCTGTGT
>NW_004798496.1:141225-142874 GCF_000002075.1 Aplysia californica | reverse complement strand
TACCTAAAAACATCAAAAATTAATTTGGCCGATTGTTGCATCACGCTGACGGTACGGAAATGTTAGATCCTACCCACGTTTTACCTCCAGAAGCAAAAAAATAAAAATAAATACTTATTGCTATACATATGAACTGTCCCCGTAAAAACCGTAAACATCACAAGAGCAGACAGGCAGATAAATGAAGAAGTAAGAGCAACTATTGGCACGGAGTCCTGCTTACATTTAATAGGAAAAAAAATCGAGAGTAAAAATTATATTGGTTTGGCCACCTGTTGCAAATGTCACCAAGCCAGCCAGTCTCAAAAGCCTAAAACACTAATAAAGTACTTAGGCAATAAAGAGAGAGGTAGGCCACGCAAATGATAGATTCAGGCAGTCAGCGGAACCCTGAAAAAGCTAGATCTATAATATAACATCCCAATTGAAAGAGCTGCAGACTGGCCTGCCATAGAAAACTGCATCCCCCTTTGAGGCTTTACGACAAAGGAGGATGAAAAAAGATAAAAGTACAGGTAAGTAATTGCTATATACTACATCCAATCTAGAATTTCTATCATTTACATGCAAGGCTGTTCAAACGGCCTTTCACGAACGCATGAAAACTTCTACCAAGTCAATAAACCATGGTAATATACGTCGACTTCACACAAAACATGAACGGAACATGAGGATAGGATAGCCAGAATAGGCTTTATAACAACGTAATCGATCAGAAGTGACACCTCCTGTGAGTGCGTATATGTTTTTTGTGTGTGTTTGTGTTTGTGTTTATGTATGTGCATGTGTGTGTGTGTTTATATGTATGTGTGTGTGTGTGTGTGTGTGTGTGTGTGTGTTTGCGTGTGTGTTTGCGTGTGTGTTTACGCGTGTGTGTGTTTATGTATGTGTGTGTATGTGTTTGTGTATGTGTATGTGTATGTTATGTGTGCGTGTGTGTGTATGTGCGTGTGTGTGCGTATATGTGTGTATGTGTATGTTATGTGTGTGTGTGTTATGTGTGAGTGTGTGTATGTGTTTATGAGTGCGTGTTGCCTAACCTTCATTAACTTATAGGGTCGGCGACACATAAATAGCTTCTTAACGTCCTGGTCTCTCTATGCGAGGAGAATCGCACCGTCTTTTGAGTGGAAAACCAAGTATATGCCAATTTGGGTAAAAATCAACTTTTTTCAAATAAGAGATGCGATAAAAGTGAAAATGTACACATTCAGTCAATTTTAGTCTGGAACCGGCATCTCTATAATATTTAACAATTAATATAAAAATAACTGAGAGTAACAAAATTAACAGTAGATCTAGCTGTCTTTTTTCGAGTTTTGTCACAATACTTGATTTCGTCAGATACTAGGTTTTGTATTCAAACGGCAGCACAGTGGAAAAGGGGTATAATATGTCCCACCTTCCAGGACAGCCTCGGGGGAGCTGGTATAGTCCGAAAAAGTTGTTTTTAAAAAAAATTCAGATTTAACAAATAGATCATGTAAGCATTGCTATATTTATCCTATTTCTGTTTCTTCTTACAGTCGAAATATAATTAAATTTACTTAATCACCTTCTTATTGACAATGATTGTTTGATACGAACAAGATGAAACAAAACGAAATGAAACAAAACTATTAAACCACAATGTTAAGAAAAAGCCCCCC
>NW_004798496.1:135855-137803 GCF_000002075.1 Aplysia californica | reverse complement strand
CACACACACACACACACACACACACACACACACACACACACACACACACACCGATGTTGACTCTCTGAACATCTTTTATAATAAAGTGTACAGATAAAGACAGCAGGCTCAAAACCGCCATCAACGATTAACTGGAGCAGCTCAGGGGCCTGAGATTGTTTGATTTTGTCCCCAAAGAGGAATGAATTTGAATTGCTAAAGGGGGGTAAAACCAAAGCGAATACAAAAAATCCCAAAAGATAACGATGGATTGAGCATACGTAGAGAAAATCAATGACAGGCACAAGCAGACGGGCATTAGGATGGAATCCCATGGGTCAGAGGAGCAGAGGAAGGCCAGGGATAATGCAACGTGGGAATGTGAAGGTAGATGGCAACTAACACAGAAAACAAATAGAAGGAGGTGACCATACAAAAACAAGACAAAAATAAAAACAACAACAGCAACAACAACAACAAGCAAACAACGGCCGTCCCCCCAAAAAAACAACAACAACCAAACAAACAATTTGGAAAAAAGAATTAACCGTATTGACGCACACAGAAAAAAAGAACGATTTTAATCCACAAAGATTTCCAAATTGAGCTCAAGCATCATAACTCAGGTTTAGACGAAAAATACTTTTTCTAAAAAAACATATTCCAGTGAAACGGAAAGGAACTTTAAAAATATCATAGTCTTGCCATCATCATCCAGTGCCATATCTGCGACAGACATCGGCGATCATGGTTCTCCATTAACTCCTTTGCTCGGATGTTCTTAAAAAAAGCTGTTTCCCCGATCTTTCGCCGTTACCCGTTTGTTTCGGTTCCCTAAGTAGGTTTTTCTGGGCCTACCCCTGCCTCCTTTTCCTTCAATTTTGCCAGTGAGAGCAAGATGTTCAAGACCTTTATGTCTACTCAGGTGTCCCAGAAACTGCATTTGTCGTTTCCTGGTTGTTTTTAACAGTGAGTGTCCCACGTGGGTTTCATCAAGCACTACCTCATTTGATTTCTTTTCCTTCCACAATATTCCCAGCAGTCTCCAAGGAAACCACATTTCTGTTGCTTCTATTTTATTTTCACTGTCTTTAATGATTTTCCAGCATCGTACGATTATTGTGTGAAAATACACTGTATATTGAGGTTCCAGGTATAATTGTTAATGGGTTTAGTGGCTAAAAATTAGTTTTTTGTTCCCCCTATAATTGCAGAGGCAGACAGAGGAAAAGATACTGGACAAGATGACAACATGGCTAGGAGCAGCAAGAACAACAGACACCATCGCTGCAACGCAAGACAGAGTGAAGTGGAGGTCCATGATCGCCCACGCCAGTCGGCAAGGCACCGGAAGATGATGATATTTGAAAAAGCAGAGTTACGACAGTAGTGCTGCTATTCCGCGGTACATGGTATGTCATAGAACTGCACACATTTCCACACCTTATCGATCAACAGAAAGCAAAACGCTTCGTATCAAAAGGATTGAAAAGACCCATCATTTACTGTCTACTGCGTAAGCTAAGATACTCGACCGTATTGTTCAGACGTCGATTTGATAAGTTTTGCTGTTTCACCACTCAACACACACACACACACACACACACACACACACACACATATACACACTCTCATACATTGACATACACACAAACACACACACAAACACACTCACACACTCACATGCTCACATACCTATTCATCCTCTCTTCTACACACTAAAACACATAATAAAATAATATGCTTACACCCACAAAAAAACTGCAGTTGTTGGCAAGATATTAATATGACATAAATGAACAATTATTGTTAACAAATACAAAGATTTAAGCTAGATACATAATCAATAACATTCTAATGATAGCTTTTCGAAGGTAATACTATTCAGACGACACTTTACTACAAATCCAGTTCTCTTAATCAAAACGGGTTAAGGGAAAAAGGGAAAAAGGAGAGGTGGCAGGGGGGG
>NW_004798496.1:133370-134896 GCF_000002075.1 Aplysia californica | reverse complement strand
TGTGTGTGTGTGTGTGTGTGTGTGTCTTCATGTTGGTGGAGGACTGCTTCATTCCTGCCTGTCAGGGCCAACCAAGACTGAGAGCTGAGAGGGTTTTCTTTTGTTGTCTTTTTTCTGGTAAATGTTTAACGGCTCTCGCAACTGCATAAGGACATATGAGCTCGCGGGACACATGAAACATTTTTAGTTGGTAGGAAATTTCGAATTTTTTCCGGGTGGCGGCCGAAGCCTACTCATATCAATTTTCAACCTCCGAGGGATCTTTAACGTGCGCAACTTGCACATGGGATCTCCGAGATTTTCCGCCCTTGTCCGAGAAGGCTAGGTGTACATCTTTCCTACCAGAAGATCAGGGGTGTGGCTGAACGACAGCAGTAAGAAGGAGTCAAGGAGTAGCAGCAGAAAGGCTGCAGAAAGAGGCAGGAGCCAGAGGAGGGGGCAAAGGAGGTGACGGGGTCGGGGCAGAAAATGGGGACGAAAGCAGACGACAGACAATTGCTTAGATCAGGAAAAGAGGTGAAAGGAGACAATTTTAGCAAAGAAAATTTTTCCAACCCGGGACCTTTTGAATGAGAAAAGCGAACACCTTAACCTCTAGGCCACGACAGCCTTCCTGCAGTGTGATAGGAACATCGGCTGCATTTATTCGAAGAACTTTCGTTTTATCCGTGTGAATATGGAGTCTAACACAAGTTTAAGATCCCTTGATGGTCCAAAATCGATAAGAGTAGGCTTCAGCCGCCACCCGGGTAAAATTCAAAATTTCCTACCAATTTTTAAAAATTATTTTTTGTTGGAAAATGTAGTGTATCCCGCGCGCTCCTATGACCGTATGCAGTTGCGAACACCGTAAAACACTTACAAAAAAAATCATCTGCGTACGACGGTCCTGCGCTTAACCGATAAACCACAATCGCCGGCTAAATTTAGATTCGTCCACCCGTACAAAAATAAAGCGCATAAATGCTTACTCATGCAAAAGGGTCGTATCCCCACCCCTAAAAAAGAAATAAGATCACAGCCCCCTTTGAAAACAGAAACAAATAAATATGAATAAGAATTCAATTACTCAGCCCATTATTGGCGTTCCTCGGAAGGAGTACATGTATAATCATTTCGACATGGCTATGTGTAATTCGTAAATTAGCTCTTCAACTGGAAAATCTTTATGCGAATAGCTTTCTCTGCTTCGTTGAACAATGGGAGGTTGAGGTGTTAGGCCATCCTAGCTATTTCAGGTAATTTATTTACCCTTTCAAATAAATAAATAAATGGCTTAATAAATAAATCAATAATTAGATACAATAGAATTCCACTTTGATCAATCCCTATGGGAAATTTTATTCATTAAGACATGCTTTAGTATGCAAAAATACAGCCTTTCATCTCCACCTTTTTTTTTCCTTTACGTTCGCCTGCCAGATCTCAGATCTCAAACTTCTGGGCAGCTAAATTTTACTCATGTGACCGTTTTTATGTGTGTGTGTGTGTGTGTGTGTGTGTGTGTGTGTGTGTGTGTGTGTGTG
>NW_004798496.1:128272-129462 GCF_000002075.1 Aplysia californica | reverse complement strand
CCACCACCACTGTCTAACCCTATCTCCCTTACCACCACAACTGTCTCTAACAAAAAAAAAAGAACATTCGGAAAGAACAAGGCACTTTCATTGCTCAAGTGAAAATTATGAACGTACTCGTATTTAGACGACGCGTTTTTACACAAACGAAATGTTGAAGCAAAGAGAGAGAAGCCGACCAGCTGCGCATGTCCATAAATAGAAATAAAACTTTTAAATGCTAAAAAAACATAGCAAACTCTTCTTTTTTTGTAAGAGTTTTACGACACTTGCAACACAATAAGGTCATATAAGTGCTGGCTTGAAGATTAGAGGTGTTACAAGGGAGTGACAAACACAAAAATGAAAGAGTCGAGATAAAGATGATAGATGTTTGATAGGAAAGAAGGAGCAAACCACACCAGAGCACCCGCCAACCACCCACACAAACTCTTCTCTCCCAAAATTGGGTCTTATTGGCCACAGCAGAAGCTACACGTCACCTTAATCTTGTTTAATCTTAATTTTGACTTTGCACTGGTACAGAAGCGCGGTGCGCAGCCTGGTGAAGGTAAGAGGAGCAGGCTGCATGATCCCATCAGACGCTACAACAACCAGCTGATGATGGAGACAATCAGCCAGCCCACACTGAAATGGACTCTCATGAAGAGGGGCGAGGAAGCATGGGGCACCCCAGCTTCCTAAGACCCCAGTTCTACATTCTTTTTCTTTCTCGTTCTCGATGACAGCAGCTAGACAGTCAGTCCGATGTCGCGCACAAACTGTGCAGTCCTCTTCAACTCTGAGAGACTGCCATAGAGCCTTCTATCAAGGGGAGTCACATTCTGCCACGTCTGTGTACGAAGGGTTCTACATTCAAGAAGCGCGGTGTCCACATATGTGTTAAGAAATGGAAGTGCCCCGTCAAGCTGACCCACTGACCCTGTGATCCTGTGACTTAGTTCCTTGACCTTTCCCCCACAGCCTCGGTGCCGGGTCTGGAACTGACAGGTCTGTCTGCAACATGGCTCTGCTCACAGACGGCAGAGATTTAACTCCGTGAGGACGTCCATTCTGGTGGTTCAGCCACATTTTTGTTTATTTTAAGTTAGAGTTTTACGGCACTTGCAACACAATAAGGTCACATAAATGCCGACGAAGATTAGAGGTGTTACAAGAGAGAAACAAACACAAAATAGAAGTAGGGGAGA
>NW_004798496.1:121084-122548 GCF_000002075.1 Aplysia californica | reverse complement strand
ATTCTAAAAAACGTGAAGTAGTATCTTTGTAATGAAGTTTAGATAATAACATATAACAATCTTTAAAAGTAAATGAACAAATATTATGAAAATTAACGTTTAATTAGTTTTGCTAATTTCGAAAAAATACGCAAATTCGGTACCCTCCTAAACTGAGAATATACGCTCTTGGGACGGTGGGAGGTATTAGCACTGCTGAAAATATACGTGCTTGGGGCGGTGGGAGGTACTAGCACTGCTGAAAATATACGTGCTTGGGGCTGGAAGGGTTAACACAGTCGGGAGAATCTCTGACGCTGGACCGTTTCCTTTTTCGTGTGTGGGTTGTTTTTTTTTGTTTTTTTTGGTAAGTGTTTCGCGGCGCTCACAACTGCATAAGGTCATATGAGCACGCAGGACACACCAAACATTTTCAATTGGTAGGAGGAAATTTGAATTTTGCCTGGGTGGCGGCCGAAGCCTACTCTTATCGATTTTGGACCACAAAGGGATTTTTAAGGTGCACAACTTGCAAAACTTACACACGAGACCTCGGAGATTTTTTCACCCTTGTCCGAGAAAGCTAGGTGTAGATCTTGCCTACCATAAGATCAGGGGTGTGCTTTTACGTCCACATCAACATAATTTAGATCATTTAGGAGGCAGGCCTCGATTCTGCATGCCAGGGACAACCCGGGCTGGGAGGGATACAAACAACATCCCAGCAAAAAGACCGAGATACTACATGTATTTGAAAAAATTATCCCCACCCGAGAATCGAACACGGGTCTCATGCATGCGACAGCCAAATTCCTAACAGCTACACAACAGATCCCCGTGATCAGTGGTAACAACACACGTGTGACACAAAACGCGAACCTTTGCTGAATTTATTCGGTATTTACACTACTACAACAAACAAACGATCACGCATGAAGGAATCCCTTCCAAATCAGATCCCCGAGAAACCTTCGCTAACGAGCCCCGCTTTCTCTGCTCCGGAGATGTGATGCCGGATATAATAAACGCGGCAACACAAAAGAGTTGACTGGGAGAAACGACCCAAGTGCTAATTCTCTGACAGGGAAGTGAATGCCTAGAGGGGGGATCTTACATCACACTTCCGCTCCTAGGCGCAGGCAGGAGACAATATTAACTCCCTGTTTTCTCCTGCCTCAAGGATTCTGCAGCCGCGGCGCCCGGCAGAGAGTTCTAGTTCTATTGATCTCATCTTTTGTGGCAGGCCTGGGGCTCTGGGATTGGCGGGTCCTCCTGTGTCCTGCTATGACCACATTTTTTCCTCATCAAACTGGCAACGTCAGTGATAAAATTAATGTGATTGGAATATTGTTTTGGATTTTTATTTATTTATTTATTTATTATTATTTATTTTTTAGGGGAGGGGTGGTAAGTGTTTTAGAGTGCTCACAACTGCACAAGGTCATTTTACGAGCGTGCGGGACACATTAAACGTTTGAATAATCT
>NW_004798496.1:118500-120950 GCF_000002075.1 Aplysia californica | reverse complement strand
CTCGGAGATTTTTTCACCCTTGTCCGAGAAAGCTAGGTGTAGATCTTGCCTACCATAAGATCAGGGGTGTGCTTTTACGTCCACATCAACATAATTTAGATCATTTAGGAGGCAGGCCTCGATTCTGCATGCCAGGGACAACCCGGGCTGGGAGGGATACAAACAACATCCCAGCAAAAAGACCGAGATACTACATGTATTTGAAAAAATTATCCCCACCCGAGAATCGAACACGGGTCTCATGCATGCGACAGCCTAATTCATAACAGCTACACAACAGATCCCCGTGATCAGTGGTAACAACACACGTGTGACACAAAACGCGAACCTTTGCTGAATTTATTCGGTATTTACACTACTACAACAAACAAACGATCACGCATGAAGGAATCCCTTCCAAATCAGATCCCCGAGAAACCTTCGCTAACGAGCCCCGCTTTCTCTGCTCCGGAGATGTGATGCCGGATATAATAAACGCGGCAACACAAAAGAGTTGACTGGGAGAAACGACCCAAGTGCTAATTCTCTGACAGGGAAGTGAATGCCTAGAGGGGGATCTTACATCACACTTCCGCTCCTAGGCGCAGGCAGGAGACAATTAACTCCCTGTTTTCTCCTGCCTCAAGGATTCTGCAGCCGCGGCGCCCGGCAGAGAGTTCTAGTTCTATTGATCTCATCTTTTGTGGCAGGCCTGGGGCTCTGGGATTGGCGGGTCCTCCTGTGTCCTGCTATGACCACATTTTTTCCTCATCAAACTGGCAACGTCAGTGATAAAATTAATGTGATTGGAATATTGTTTTGGATTTTTATTTATTTATTTATTTATTATTATTTATTTTTTAGGGGAGGGGTGGTAAGTGTTTTAGAGTGCTCACAACTGCACAAGGTCATTTTACGAGCGTGCGGGACACATTAAACGTTTGAATAATCTTACGATTTTAAGAGAGCAGATAGAGCAATGATTGGTTTCAGACCCAGTCATGGTCTTAATAACTTGAATGAGCCAATAAAAATGCCAGAGATAATTTTTAAATTCTGATGTAGCGAAACGTTTAAAGACATTTTAACACACTGTTGCTGGCGTCTGCTGCTGCTAACAATGTTTTCGGTGGGGAAAAAAAAAAAGATGAAAATAATTTTTGTCTCTAACCTAGCAAACTTGTGCCTTTTATACAATCGAAGAAAAATATGTTTATCTCTATTTAAGGAGTGTTTGGAGATACGTGGATTCCGATAATATACCCCACCCCCCGGTCGGTGCCACTGACTGAAGTGTCTTTAGGCCATTCCCAAAAGGGGGACATTTCTCGTTCTAATGCACAGTAGAATTGTAAATGGGCTGATCCAACAATGTCATGCTCATAACTGCCAGAACTACAACAAGGAACTGCTGCTTTTTTTTTCCTAATGCGTACTATTGTAATTTTCCTCTACTTCTTTTGTATGTTTGTCACACTCTTGTGACCCGTTATTTCCCGAGTGCCTTGATAGTCGAAGCAGACTTTATGCTGTTAAAGCTAGAGAAGTGAGAAGGGTAAGTCTGATTTCCTGTACGGACTTCTCTGTTGACATCCATTCCTTGGCGCTGAGATGACCTTATGCAGTTGCGAGCGCCGTAAAACCTCTACTAAAACAAACAAACGATAGTGTACAGGCCAGGTTAGCATAATTGTTTTTCTTCTCAAAGCAAGCATTCATATACACATCGGTGGCCTTGACTACAGAGCGGGTAGTGCCACCGAGGACTGGTTTGCTCCTCAGCAGTTATTTCAGTTTTAGTTTTTACTAAGTGCTTTACTGCACTTGCAACGCAATAAAGTCATTCAAGTGCCGAAGATTAGAGGTGTTACAACAGAGTAACGAACACAGAAAAAGATGGAGGGGAGGAGATAAAGACGATATTTGTTTGATAGGAAAGAAGAAGCAAACCACACCAGAGCACCCGTCAACCACCCACAGCTGTTATTTAGGTGTTAAAATGGACACAATTTCCAATGAAAATTGCAGTGTAAATTGACCTACAAATAAATTCTAAAAGGTGGTTCAAACGTAGTTGCTATGGGCTACTAAAGTGCCGTTTAAGCTAATGTTCAGAGCTATTTTGAAATGTACACATTTTTTTTCCATCACGCTTGCAACATCATTTGACCCACTTTACGTACTAAACAGAGATGAACCACTAGTTGCTAAACTACGTCGGTAGAGCGGAGTTTGAGCTGTCTCAAAATGAACTTTTGTAAATACGTTACTTAGCTTCTTCCTGCTGGAATGGAGCCCGAAGCCATAAAACAAGTTTTTGAAAAACATTCATCTTGTGTCGAAACTTCCTTTATTCAAAAGAAACAAACAGACAAACAAACAAACATATTAACAAACAAAACAAAAACAAACCAAACTAAACAGTTTTTTCTTTTGTCCTACAACAATGTGCACAACATTACATGAAAGAA